>NW_028273627.1:0-157916 GCF_024610735.1 Ursus americanus | reverse complement strand
CTGGCAGCAGGAGTGAATAGAGAGGAGCAGAGCACTGGGACCCGTTTGACAAAAACCGGCTTCCCACGGGAAAGTCTTTCTCCACGTGCAGACATGCTCCCAGGTGCCTGTGGCAAGGGGAAGGAAATGCCATACACTGACCTGGAAGAGACCACAGGGCCCAGGCACAGTCTGAACCCTTCCCTCAACCCGGCGTATTTGCTAGCAGGAGCACAACACCAACGAACACAGCCCGGAGACTCCTGGGGCAAAAACGGCTTCCGACGAACAATAGGGGCTTGCTGTGGAACACCTAAGTGGGGGTAGGCAGCTCAACAAAATGCCACACACCCAGGTGTAAGAAACAACATTGCCCAGGCATGGTCTAAGCCCCTCACCTCGTCCCTGTGCTTTGGGGAGCCGGAAGGACACCCGAGGCCCACGGCCCTGAGACCCCTTTGCAAAAAGCCGGCTTCCCACGGAAACAGTTTTCCTGAGGTGCAGACCCTATCCCAAGTGGTTGTGGCAAGGTAAAGCAAATGCCCTCCACTTCTCTGGAAGAAACCACAGTGCCCAGCCATGTTCTAAGCCCTCCCATCCTCCCTGGGCTTCTGGCAGCAGGAGTGAAAAGAGAGGAGCAGAGCACTGGGACCCGTTTGACAAAAACCGGCTTCCCACGGGAAAGTCTTTCTCCACGTGCAGACATGCTCCCAGGTGCCTGTGGCAAGGGGAAGGAAATGCCATACACTGACCTGGAAGAGACCACAGGGCCCAGGCACAGTCTGAACCCTTCCCTCAACCCGGCGGTTTTGCTAGCAGGAGTTCAAGCCCAACGAACACAGCCCGGAGACCCCTGGGGCAAAAACGGCTTCCGACGAACAATAGGTGCTTGCTGTGGAACACCTATCCCAAGTGGGGGTAGCCAGCTCAACAAAATGCCACACACCCAGGTGTAAGAAACAACATTGCCCAGGCATGGTCTAAGCCCCTCACCTCGTCCCTGTGCTTTGGGGAGCCGGAGGGACACCCGAGGCCCACGGCCCTGAGACCCCTTTGCAAAAAGCCGGCTTCCCACGGAAACAGTTTTCCTGAGGTGCAAACCCTATCCCAAGTGGTTGTGGCAAGGTAAAGCAAATGCCCTCCACTTCTCTGGAAGAAACCCCAGTGCCCAGCCATGTTCTAAGCCCACCCATCCTCCCTGGGCTTCTGGCAGCAGGAGTGAAAAGAGAGGAGCATTGCACTGGGACCCGTTTGACGAAAACCGGCCTCCCACGGGAAAGTCTTTCTCCACGTGCAGACATGCTCCCAGGTGCCTGTGGCAAGGGGAAGGAAATGCCATACACTGACCTGGAAGAGACCACAGCGCCCAGGCACTGCCTGAACCCTTCCCTCAACCAGGCGGTTTTGCTAGCAGGAGCTCAACCCCAACGAACACAGCCCGGAGAGGCCTGGGGCAAAAACGGCTTCCGACGAACAATAGGTGCTTGCTGTGGAACACCTACCCCAAGTGGGGGTAGCCAGCTCAACAAAATGCCACACACCCAGGTGTAAGAAACAACATTGCCCAGGCATGGTCTAAGCCCCTCACCTCGTCCCTGTGCTTTGGGGAGCCGGAGGGACACCCGAGGCCAACGGCCCTGAGACCCCTTTGCAAAAAGCCGGCTTCCCACGGAGACAGTTTTCCTGAGGTGTAGACCCTCTCCCAAGTGGTTGTGGCAAGGTAAAGCCAATGCCCTCCACTTCTGTGGAAGAAACCACAGTGCCCAGCCATGTTCTAAGCCCTCCCATCCTCCCTGGGCTTCTGGCAGCAGGAGTGAAAAGAGAGGAGCAGAGCACTGGGACCCGTTTGACAAAAACCGGCTTCCCACGGGAAAGCCTTTCTCCACGTGCAGACATGCTCCCAGGTGCCTGTGGCAAGGGGAAGGAAATGCCATACACTGACCTGGAAGAGACCACAGGGCCCAGGCACAGTCTGAACCCTTCCCTCAACCCGGCGGTTTTGCTAGCAGGAGTTCAAGCCCAACGAACACAGCCCGGAGAGCCCTGGGGCAAAAACGGCTTCGGACGAACAATAGGTGCTTGCTGTGGAACACCTAAGTGGGGGTAGGCAGCTCAACAAAATGCCACACACCCAGGTGTAAGAAACAACATTGCCCAGGCATGGTCTAAGCCCCTCACCTCGTCCCTGTGCTTTGGGGAGCCGGAAGGACACCCGAGGCCCAGGGCCCTGAGACCCCTTTGCAAAAAGCCGGCTTCCCACGGAAACAGTTTTCCTGAGGTGCAGACCCTATCCCAAGTGGTTGTGGCAAGGTAAAGCAAATGCCCTCCACTTCTCTGGAAGAAACCACAGTGCCCAGCCATGTTCTAAGCCCTCCCATTCTCCCTGGGCTTCTGGCAGCAGGAGTGAATAGAGAGGAGCAGAGCACTGGGACCCGTTTGACAAAAACCGGCTTCCCACGGGAAAGTCTTTCTCCACGTGCAGACATGCTCCCAGGTGCCTGTGGCAAGGGGAAGGAAATGCCATACACTGACCTGGAAGAGACCACAGGGCCCAGGCACAGTCTGAACCCTTCCCTCAACCCGGCGGTTTTGCTAGCAGGAGCACAACCCCAACGAACACAGCCCGGAGACTCCTGGGGCAAAAACGGCTTCCGACGAACAATAGGGGCTTGCTGTGGAACACCTATCCTAAGTGGGGGTAGCCAGCTCAACAAAATGCCACACACCCAGGTGTAAGAAACAACATTGCCCAGGCATGGTCTAAGCCCCTCACCTCGTCCCTGTGCTTTGGGGAGCCGGAAGGACACCCGAGGCCCACGGCCCTGAGACCCCTTTGCAAAAAGCCGGCTTCCCACGGAAACAGTTTTCCTGAGGTGCAGACCCTATCCCAAGTGGTTGTGGCAAGGTAAAGCCAATGCCCTCCACTTCCCTGGAAGAAACCCCAGTGCCCAGCCATGTTCTTAGCCCACCCATCCTCCCTGGGCTTCTGGCAGCAGGAGTGAAAACAGAGGAGCATTGCACTGGGACCCGTTTGACGAAAACCGGCCTCCCACGGGAAAGTCTTTCTCCACGTGCAGACATGCTCCCAGGTGCCTGTGGCAAAGGGAAGGAAATGCCATACACTGACCTGGAAGAGACCACAGGGCCCAGGCACTGCCTGAACCCTTCCCTCAACCCGGCGGTTTTGCTAGCAGGAGTTCAACCCCAACGAACACAGCCCGGAGACCCCTGGGGCAAAAACGGCTTCCGACGAACAATAGGTGCTTGCTGTGGAACACCTATCCCAAGTGGGGGTAGCCAGCTCAACAAAATGCCACACACCCAGGTGTAAGAAACAACATTGCCCAGGCATGGTCTAAGCCCCTCACCTCGTCCCTGTGCTTTGGGGAGCCGGAGGGACACCCGAGGCCCACGGCCCTGAGACCCCTTTGCAAAAAGCCGGCTTCCCACGGAGACAGTTTTCCTGAGGTGTAGACCCTCTCCCAAGTGGTTGTGGCAAGGTAAAGCCAATGCCCTCCACTTCTGTGGAAGAAACCACAGTGCCCAGCCATGTTCTAAGCCCTCCCATCCTCCCTGGGCTTCTGGCAGCAGGAGTGAAAAGAGAGGAGCAGAGCACTGGGACCCGTTTGACAAAAACCGGCTTCCCACGGGAAAGTCTTTCTCCACGTGCAGACATGCTCCCAGGTGCCTGTGGCAAGGGGAAGGAAATGCCATACACTGACCTGGAAGAGACCACAGGGCCCAGGCACAGTCTGAACCCTTCCCTCAACCCGGCGGTTTTGCTAGCAGGAGTTCAAGCCCAACGAACACAGCCCGGAGACCCCTGGGGCAAAAACGGCTTCCGACGAACAATAGGTGCTTGCTGTGGAACACCTATCCCAAGTGGGGGTAGCCAGCTCAACAAAATGCCACACACCCAGGTGTAAGAAACAACATTGCCCAGGCATGGTCTAAGCCCCTCACCTCGTCCCTGTGCTTTGGGGAGCCGGAGGGACACCCGAGGCCCACGGCCCTGAGACCCCTTTGCAAAAAGCCGGCTTCCCACGGAAACAGTTTTCCTGAGGTGCAAACCCTATCCCAAGTGGTTGTGGCAAGGTAAAGCAAATGCCCTCCACTTCTCTGGAAGAAACCCCAGTGCCCAGCCATGTTCTAAGCCCACCCATCCTCCCTGGGCTTCTGGCAGCAGGAGTGAAAAGAGAGGAGCATTGCACTGGGACCCGTTTGACGAAAACCGGCCTCCCACGGGAAAGTCTTTCTCCACGTGCAGACATGCTCCCAGGTGCCTGTGGCAAGGGGAAGGAAATGCCATACACTGACCTGGAAGAGACCACAGCGCCCAGGCACTGCCTGAACCCTTCCCTCAACCAGGCGGTTTTGCTAGCAGGAGCTCAACCCCAACGAACACAGCCCGGAGAGGCCTGGGGCAAAAACGGCTTCCGACGAACAATAGGTGCTTGCTGTGGAACACCTACCCCAAGTGGGGGTAGCCAGCTCAACAAAATGCCACACACCCAGGTGTAAGAAACAACATTGCCCAGGCATGGTCTAAGCCCCTCACCTCGTCCCTGTGCTTTGGGGAGCCGGAGGGACACCCGAGGCCAACGGCCCTGAGACCCCTTTGCAAAAAGCCGGCTTCCCACGGAGACAGTTTTCCTGAGGTGTAGACCCTCTCCCAAGTGGTTGTGGCAAGGTAAAGCCAATGCCCTCCACTTCTGTGGAAGAAACCACAGTGCCCAGCCATGTTCTAAGCCCTCCCATCCTCCCTGGGCTTCTGGCAGCAGGAGTGAAAAGAGAGGAGCAGAGCACTGGGACCCGTTTGACAAAAACCGGCTTCCCACGGGAAAGCCTTTCTCCACGTGCAGACATGCTCCCAGGTGCCTGTGGCAAGGGGAAGGAAATGCCATACACTGACCTGGAAGAGACCACAGGGCCCAGGCACAGTCTGAACCCTTCCCTCAACCCGGCGGTTTTGCTAGCAGGAGTTCAAGCCCAACGAACACAGCCCGGAGAGCCCTGGGGCAAAAACGGCTTCGGACGAACAATAGGTGCTTGCTGTGGAACACCTAAGTGGGGGTAGGCAGCTCAACAAAATGCCACACACCCAGGTGTAAGAAACAACATTGCCCAGGCATGGTCTAAGCCCCTCACCTCGTCCCTGTGCTTTGGGGAGCCGGAAGGACACCCGAGGCCCAGGGCCCTGAGACCCCTTTGCAAAAAGCCGGCTTCCCACGGAAACAGTTTTCCTGAGGTGCAGACCCTATCCCAAGTGGTTGTGGCAAGGTAAAGCAAATGCCCTCCACTTCTCTGGAAGAAACCACAGTGCCCAGCCATGTTCTAAGCCCTCCCATTCTCCCTGGGCTTCTGGCAGCAGGAGTGAATAGAGAGGAGCAGAGCACTGGGACCCGTTTGACAAAAACCGGCTTCCCACGGGAAAGTCTTTCTCCACGTGCAGACATGCTCCCAGGTGCCTGTGGCAAGGGGAAGGAAATGCCATACACTGACCTGGAAGAGACCACAGGGCCCAGGCACAGTCTGAACCCTTCCCTCAACCCGGCGGTTTTGCTAGCAGGAGCACAACCCCAACGAACACAGCCCGGAGACTCCTGGGGCAAAAACGGCTTCCGACGAACAATAGGGGCTTGCTGTGGAACACCTATCCTAAGTGGGGGTAGCCAGCTCAACAAAATGCCACACACCCAGGTGTAAGAAACAACATTGCCCAGGCATGGTCTAAGCCCCTCACCTCGTCCCTGTGCTTTGGGGAGCCGGAAGGACACCCGAGGCCCACGGCCCTGAGACCCCTTTGCAAAAAGCCGGCTTCCCACGGAAACAGTTTTCCTGAGGTGCAGACCCTATCCCAAGTGGTTGTGGCAAGGTAAAGCCAATGCCCTCCACTTCCCTGGAAGAAACCCCAGTGCCCAGCCATGTTCTTAGCCCACCCATCCTCCCTGGGCTTCTGGCAGCAGGAGTGAAAACAGAGGAGCATTGCACTGGGACCCGTTTGACGAAAACCGGCCTCCCACGGGAAAGTCTTTCTCCACGTGCAGACATGCTCCCAGGTGCCTGTGGCAAAGGGAAGGAAATGCCATACACTGACCTGGAAGAGACCACAGGGCCCAGGCACTGCCTGAACCCTTCCCTCAACCCGGCGGTTTTGCTAGCAGGAGTTCAACCCCAACGAACACAGCCCGGAGAGGCCTGGGGCAAAAACGGCTTCCGACGAACAATAGGTTCTTGCTGTGGAACACCTATCCCAAGTGGGGGTAGCCAGCTCAACAAAATGCCACACACCCAGGTGTAAGAAACAACATTGCCCAGGCATGGTCTAAGCCCCTCACCTCGTCCCTGTGCTTTGGGGAGCCGGAGGGACACCCGAGGCCCACGGCCCTGAGACCCCTTTGCAAAAAGCCGGCTTCCCACGGAGACAGTTTTCCCGAGGTGTAGACCCTCTCCCAAGTGGTTGTGGCAAGGTAAAGCCAATGCCCTCCACTTCTCTGGAAGAAACCACAGTGCCCAGCCATGTTCTAAGCCCTCCCATCCTCCCTGGGCTTCTGGCAGCAGGAGTGAAAAGAGAGGAGCAGAGCACTGGGACCCGTTTGACAAAAACCGGCTTCCCACGGGAAAGTCTTTCTCCACGTGCAGACATGCTCCCAGGTGCCTGTGGCAAGGGGAAGGAAATGCCATACACTGACCTGGAAGAGACCACAGGGCCCAGGCACAGTCTGAACCCTTCCCTCAACCCGGCGGTTTTGCTAGCAGGAGTTCAAGCCCAACGAACACAGCCCGGAGACCCCTGGGGCAAAAACGGCTTCCGACGAACAATAGGTGCTTGCTGTGGAACACCTATCCCAAGTGGGGGTAGCCAGCTCAACAAAATGCCACACACCCAGGTGTAAGAAACAACATTGCCCAGGCATGGTCTAAGCCCCTCACCTCGTCCCTGTGCTTTGGGGAGCCGGAGGGACACCCGAGGCCCACGGCCCTGAGACCCCTTTGCAAAAAGCCGGCTTCCCACGGAGACAGTTTTCCTGAAGTGTAGACCCTCTCCCAAGTGGTTGTGGCAAGGTAAAGCCAATGCCCTCCACTTCTCTGGAAGAAACCACAGTGCCCAGCCATGTTCTAAGCCCTCCCATCCTCCCTGGGCTTCTGGCAGCAGGAGTGAAAAGAGAGGAGCAGAGCACTGGGACCCGTTTGACAAAAACTGGCTTCCCACGGGAAAGCCTTTCTCCACGTGCAGACATGCTCCCAGGTGCCTATGGCAAGGGGATGGAAATGCCATACACTGACCTGGAAGAGACCACAGGGCCCAGGCACAGTCTGAACCCTTCCCTCAACCCGGCGGTTTTGCTAGCAGGAGTTCAACCCCAACGAACACAGCCCGGAGACCCCTGGGGCAAAAACGGCTTCCGACGAACAATAGGTGCTTGCTGTGGAACACCTATCCCAAGTGGGGGTAGCCAGCTCAACAAAATGCCACACACCCAGGTGTAAGAAACAACATTGCCCAGGCATGGTCTAAGCCCCTCACCTCGTCCCTGTGCTTTGGGGAGCCGGAGGGACACCCGTGGCCCACGGCCCTGAGACCCCTTTGCAAAAAGCCGGCTTCCCACGGAGACAGTTTTCCTGAGGTGTAGACCCTCTCCCAAGTGGTTGTGGCAAGGTAAAGCCAATGCCCTCCACTTCTGTGGAAGAAACCACAGTGCCCAGCCATGTTCTAAGCCCTCCCATCCTCCCTGGGCTTCTGGCAGCAGGAGTGAAAAGAGAGGAGCAGAGCACTGGGACCCGTTTGACAAAAACCGGCTTCCCACGGGAAAGTCTTTCTCCACGTGCAGACATGCTCCCAGGTGCCTGTGGCAAGGGGAAGGAAATGCCATACACTGACCTGGAAGAGACCACAGGGCCCAGGCACAGTCTGAACCCTTCCCTCAACCCGGCGGTTTTGCTAGCAGGAGTTCAAGGCCAACGAACACAGCCCGGAGACCCCTGGGGCAAAAACGGCTTCTGACGAACAATAGGTGCTTGCTGTGAAACACCTATCCCAAGTGGGGTTAGCCAGCTCAACAAAATGCCACACACCCAGGTGTAAGAAACAACATTGCCCAGGCATGGTCTAAGCCCCTCACCTCGTCCCTGTGCTTTGGGGAGCCGGAGGGACACCCGAGGCCCACGGCCCTGAGACCCCTTTGCAAAAAGCCGGCTTCCCACGGAAACAGTTTTCCTGAGGTGCAGACCCTATCCCAAGTGGTTGTGGCAAGGTAAAGCAAATGCCCTCCACTTCTCTGGAAGAAACCACAGTGCCCAGCCATGTTCTAAGCCCTCCCATCCTCCCTGGGCTTCTGGCAGCAGGAGTGAAAAGAGAGGAGCAGAGCACTGGGACTCGTTTGACAAAAACCGGCTTCCCACGGGAAAGCCTTTCTCCACGTGCAGACATGCTCCCAGGTGCCTGTGGCAAGGGGAAGGAAATGCCATACACTGACCTGGAAGAGACCACAGGGCCCAGGCACAGTCTGAACCCTTCCCTCAACCCGGCGGTTTTGCTAGCAGGAGTTCAAGCCCAACGAACACAGCCCGGAGAGGCCTGGGGCAAAAACGGCTTCCGACGAACAATAGGTGCTTGCTGTGGAACACCTATCCCAAGTGGGGGTAGCCAGCTCAACAAAATGCCACACACCCAGGTGTAAGAAACAACATTGCCCAGGCATGGTCTAAGCCCCTCACCTCGTCCCTGTGCTTTGGGGAGCCGGAGGGACACCCGAGGCCCACGGCCCTGAGACCCCTTTGCAAAAAGCCGGCTTCCCACGGAGACAGTTTTCCTGAGGTGTAGACCCTCTCCCAAGTGGTTGTGGCAAGGTAAAGCCAATGCCCTCCACTTCTGTGGAAGAAACCACAGTGCCCAGCCATGTTCTAAGCCCTCCCATCCTCCCTGGGCTTCTGGCAGCAGGAGTGAAAAGAGAGGAGCAGAGCACTGGGACCCGTTTGACAAAAACCGGCTTCCCACGGGAAAGTCTTTCTCCACGTGCAGACATGCTCCCAGGTGCCTGTGGCAAGGGGAAGGAAATGCCATACACTGACCTGGAAGAGACCACAGGGCCCAGGCACAGTCTGAACCCTTCCCTCAACCCGGCGGTTTTGCTAGCAGGAGTTCAAGCCCAACGAACACAGCCCGGAGACCCCTGGGGCAAAAACGGCTTCCGACGAACAATAGGTGCTTGCTGTGGAACACCTATCCCAAGTGGGGGTAGCCAGCTCAACAAAATGCCACACACCCAGGTGTAAGAAACAACATTGCCCAGGCATGGTCTAAGCCCCTCACCTCGTCCCTGTGCTTTGGGGAGCCGGAGGGACACCCGAGGCCCACGGCCCTGAGACCCCTTTACAAAAAGCCGGCTTCCCACGGAGACAGTTTTCCTGAAGTGTAGACCCTCTCCCAAGTGGTTGTGGCAAGGTAAAGCCAATGCCCTCCACTTCTCTGGAAGAAACCACAGTGCCCAGCCATGTTCTAAGCCCTCCCATCCTCCCTGGGCTTCTGGCAGCAGGAGTGAAAAGAGAGGAGCAGAGCACTGGGACCCGTTTGACAAAAACTGGCTTCCCACGGGAAAGCCTTTCTCCACGTGCAGACATGCTCCCAGGTGCCTGTGGCAAGGGGAAGGAAATGCCATACACTGACCTGGAAGAGACCACAGGGCCCAGGCACAGTCTGAACCCTTCCCTCAACCCGGCGGTTTTGCTAGCAGGAGTTCAAGCCCAACGAACACAGCCCGGAGACCCCTGGGGCAAAAACGGCTTCCGACGAACAATAGGTGCTTGCTGTGGAACACCTACCCCAAGTGGGGGTAGCCAGCTCAACAAAATGCCACACACCCAGGTGTAAGAAACAACATTGCCCAGGCATGGTCTAAGCCCCTCACCTCGTCCCTGTGCTTTGGGGAGCCGGAGGGACACCCGAGGCCCACGGCCCTGAGACCCCTTTGCAAAAAGCCGGCTTCCCACGGAAACAGTTTTCCTGAGGTGCAGACCCTATCCCAAGTGGTTGTGGCAAGGTAAAGCAAATGCCCTCCACTTCTCTGGAAGAAACCACAGTGCCCAGCCATGTTCTAAGCCCTCCCATCCTCCCTGGGCTTCTGGCAGCAGGAGTGAAAAGAGAGGAGCAGAGCACTGGGACCCGTTTGACAAAAACCGGCTTCCCACGGGAAAGCCTTTCTCCACGTGCAGACATGCTCCCAGGTGCCTGTGGCAAGGGGAAGGAAATGCCATACACTGACCTGGAAGAGACCACAGGGCCCAGGCACAGTCTGAACCCTTCCCTCAACCCGGCGGTTTTGCTAGCAGGAGTTCAAGCCCAACGAACACAGTCCGGAGACCCCTGGGGCAAAAACGGCTTCTGACGAACAATAGGTGCTTGCTGTGAAACACCTATCCCAAGTGGGGTTAGCCAGCTCAACAAAATGCCACACACCCAGGTGTAAGAAACAACATTGCCCAGGCATGGTCTAAGCCCCTCACCTCGTCCCTGTGCTTTGGGGAGCCGGAGGGACACCCGAGGCCCACGGCCCTGAGACCCCTTTGCAAAAAGCCGGCTTCCCACGGAAACAGTTTTCCTGAGGTGCAGACCCTATCCCAAGTGGTTGTGGCAAGGTAAAGCAAATGCCCTCCACTTCTCTGGAAGAAACCACAGTGCCCAGCCATGTTCTAAGCCCTCCCATCCTCCCTGGGCTTCTGGCAGCAGGAGTGAAAAGAGAGGAGCAGAGCACTGGGACTCGTTTGACAAAAACCGGCTTCCCACGGGAAAGCCTTTCTCCACGTGCAGACATGCTCCCAGGTGCCTGTGGCAAGGGGAAGGAAATGCCATACACTGACCTGGAAGAGACCACAGGGCCCAGGCACAGTCTGAACCCTTCCCTCAACCCGGCGGTTTTGCTAGCAGGAGTTCAAGCCCAACGAACACAGCCCGGAGAGGCCTGGGGCAAAAACGGCTTCCGACGAACAATAGGTGCTTGCTGTGGAACACCTATCCCAAGTGGGGGTAGCCAGCTCAACAAAATGCCACACACCCAGGTGTAAGAAACAACATTGCCCAGGCATGGTCTAAGCCCCTCACCTCGTCCCTGTGCTTTGGGGAGCCGGAGGGACACCCGAGGCCCACGGCCCTGAGACCCCTTTGCAAAAAGCCGGCTTCCCACGGAGACAGTTTTCCTGAGGTGTAGACCCTCTCCCAAGTGGTTGTGGCAAGGTAAAGCCAATGCCCTCCACTTCTGTGGAAGAAACCACAGTGCCCAGCCATGTTCTAAGCCCTCCCATCCTCCCTGGGCTTCTGGCAGCAGGAGTGAAAAGAGAGGAGAAGAACACTGGGACCCGTTTGACAAAAACCGGCTTCCCACGGGAAAGTCTTTCTCCACGTGCAGACATGCTCCCAGGTGCCTGTGGCAAGGGGAAGGAAATGCCATACACTGACCTGGAAGAGAGCACAGGGCCCAGGCACAGTCTGAACCCTTCCCTCAACCCGGCGGTTTTGCTAGCAGGAGTTCAAGCCCAACGAACACAGCCCGGAGAGCCCTGGGGCAAAAACGGCTTCTGACGAACAATAGGTGCTTGCTGTGGAACACCTACCCCAAGTGGGGGTAGCCAGCTCAACAAAATGCCACACACCCAGGTGTAAGAAACAACATTGCCCAGGCATGGTCTAAGCCCCTCACCTCGTCCCTGTGCTTTGGGGAGCCGGAAGGACACCCGAGGCCCACGGCCCTGAGACCCCTTTGCAAAAAGCCGGCTTCCCACGGAAACAGTTTTCCTGAGGTGCAGACCCTATCCCAAGTGGTTGTGGCAAGGTAAAGCCAATGCCCTCCACTTCTCTGGAAGAAACCCCAGTGCCCAGCCATGTTCTTAGCCCACCCATCCTCCCTGGGCTTCTGGCAGCAGGAGTGAAAACAGAGGAGCATTTCACTGGGACCCGTTTGACGAAAACCGGCCTCCCACGGGAAAGTCTTTCTCCACGTGCAGACATGCTCCCAGGTGCCTGTGGCAAAGGGAAGGAAATGCCATACACTGACCTGGAAGAGACCACAGGGCCCAGGCACTGCCTGAACCCTTCCCTCAACCCGGCGGTTTTGCTAGCAGGAGTTCAACCCCAACGAACACAGCCCGGAGACCCCTGGGGCAAAAACGGCTTCCGACGAACAATAGGTGCTTGCTGTGGAACACCTATCCCAAGTGGGGGTAGCCAGCTCAACAAAATGCCACACACCCAGGTGTAAGAAACAACATTGCCCAGGCATGGTCTAAGCCCCTCACCTCGTCCCTGTGCTTTGGGGAGCCGGAGGGACACCCGAGGCCCACGGCCCTGAGACCCCTTTGCAAAAAGCCGGCTTCCCACGGAGACAGTTTTCCTGAGGTGTAGACCCTCTCCCAAGTGGTTGTGGCAAGGTAAAGCCAATGCCCTCCACTTCTGTGGAAGAAACCACAGTGCCCAGCCATGTTCTAAGCCCACCCATCCTCCCTGGGCTTCTGGCAGCAGGAGTGAAAACAGAGGAGCATTGCACTGGGACCCGTTTGACGAAAACCGGCCTCCCACGGGAAAGTCTTTCTCCACGTGCAGACATGCTCCCAGGTGCCTGTGGCAAAGGGAAGGAAATGCCATACACTGACCTGGAAGAGACCACAGGGCCCAGGCACTGCCTGAACCCTTCCCTCAACCCGGCGGTTTTGCTAGCAGGAGTTCAACCCCAACGAACACAGCCCGGAGACCCCTGGGGCAAAAACGGCTTCCGACGAACAATAGGTGCTTGCTGTGGAACACCTATCCCAAGTGGGGGTAGCCAGCTCAACAAAATGCCACACACCCAGGTGTAAGAAACAACATTGCCCAGGCATGGTCTAAGCCCCTCACCTCGTCCCTGTGCTTTGGGGAGCCGGAGGGACACCCGAGGCCCACGGCCCTGAGACCCCTTTGCAAAAAGCCGGCTTCCCACGGAGACAGTTTTCCTGAGGTGTAGACCCTCTCCCAAGTGGTTGTGGCAAGGTAAAGCCAATGCCCTCCACTTCTGTGGAAGAAACCACAGTGCCCAGCCATGTTCTAAGCCCTCCCATCCTCCCTGGGCTTCTGGCAGCAGGAGTGAAAAGAGAGGAGCAGAGCACTGGGACCCGTTTGACAAAAACCGGCTTCCCACGGGAAAGTCTTTCTCCACGTGCAGACATGCTCCCAGGTGCCTGTGGCAAGGGGAAGGAAATGCCATACACTGACCTGGAAGAGACCACAGGGCCCAGGCACAGTCTGAACCCTTCCCTCAACCCGGCGGTTTTGCTAGCAGGAGTTCAAGCCCAACGAACACAGCCCGGAGAGCCCTGGGGCAAAAACGGCTTCTGACGAACAATAGGTGCTTGCTGTGGAACACCTACCCCAAGTGGGGGTAGCCAGCTCAACAAAATGCCACACACCCAGGTGTAAGAAACAACATTGCCCAGGCATGGTCTAAGCCCCTCACCTCGTCCCTGTGCTTTGGGGACCCGGAGGGACACCCGAGGCCCACGGCCCTGAGACCCCTTTGCAAAAAGCCGGCTTCCCACGGAAACAGTTTTCCTGAGGTGCAGACCCTATCCCAAGTGGTTGTGGCAAGGTAAAGCAAATGCCCTCCACTTCTCTGGAAGAAACCACAGTGCCCAGCCATGTTCTAAGCCCTCCCATCCTCCCTGGGCTTCTGGCAGCAGGAGTGAAAAGAGAGGAGCAGAGCACTGGGACCCGTTTGACAAAAACCGGCTTCCCACGGGAAAGCCTTTCTCCACGTGCAGACATGCTCCCAGGTGCCTGTGGCAAGGGGAAGGAAATGCCATACACTGACCTGGAAGAGACCACAGGGCCCAGGCACAGTCTGAACCCTTCCCTCAACCCGGCGGTTTTGCTAGCAGGAGTTCAAGCCCAACGAACACAGCCCGGAGTCCCCTGGGGCAAAAACGGCTTCCGACGAACAATAGGTGCTTGCTGTGGAACACCTATCCCAAGTGGGGGTAGCCAGCTCAACAAAATGCCACACACCCAGGTGTAAGAAACAACATTGCCCAGGCATGGTCTAAGCCCCTCACCTCGTCCCTGTGCTTTGGGGAGCCGGAGGGACACCCGAGGCCCACGGCCCTGAGACCCCTTTGCAAAAAGCCGGCTTCCCACGGAGACAGTTTTCCTGAGGTGTAGACCCTCTCCCAAGTGGTTGTGGCAAGGTAAAGCCAATGCCCTCCACTTCTGTGGAAGAAACCACAGTGCCCAGCCATGTTCTAAGCCCTCCCATCCTCCCTGGGCTTCTGGCAGCAGGAGTGAAAAGAGAGGAGCAGAGCACTGGGACCCGTTTGACAAAAACCGGCTTCCCACGGGAAAGTCTTTCTCCACGTGCAGACATGCTCCCAGGTGCCTGTGGCAAGGGGAAGGAAATGCCATACACTGACCTGGAAGAGACCACAGGGCCCAGGCACAGTCTGAACCCTTCCCTCAACCCGGCGGTTTTGCTAGCAGGAGTTCAAGCCCAACGAACACAGCCCGGAGACCCCTGGGGCAAAAACGGCTTCCGACGAACAATAGGTGCTTGCTGTGGAACACCTATCCCAAGTGGGGGTAGCCAGCTCAACAAAATGCCACACACCCAGGTGTAAGAAACAACATTGCCCAGGCATGGTCTAAGCCCCTCACCTCGTCCCTGTGCTTTGGGGAGCCGGAGGGACACCCGAGGCCCACGGCCCTGAGACCCCTTTGCAAAAAGCCGGCTTCCCACGGAGACAGTTTTCCTGAGGTGTAGACCCTCTCCCAAGTGGTTGTGGCAAGGTAAAGCCAATGCCCTCCACTTCTCTGGAAGAAACCACAGTGCCCAGCCATGTTCTAAGCCCTCCCATCCTCCCTGGGCTTCTGGCAGCAGGAGTGAAAAGAGAGGAGCAGAGCACTGGGACCCGTTTGACAAAAACTGGCTTCCCACGGGAAAGCCTTTCTCCACGTGCAGACATGCTCCCAGGTGCCTGTGGCAAGGGGAAGGAAATGCCATACACTGACCTGGAAGAGACCACAGGGCCCAGGCACAGTCTGAACCCTTCCCTCAACCCGGCGGTTTTGCTAGCAGGAGTTCAAGCCCAACGAACACAGCCCGTAGAGCCCTGGGGCAAAAACGGCTTCTGACGAACAATAGGTGCTTGCTGTTGAACACCTACCCCAAGTGGGGGTAGCCAGCTCAACAAAATGCCACACACCCAGGTGTAAGAAACAACATTGCCCAGGCATGGTCTAAGCCCCTCACCTCGTCCCTGTGCTTTGGGGAGCCGGAGGGACACCCGAGGCCCACGGCCCTGAGACCCCTTTGCAAAAAGCCGGCTTCCCACGGAAACAGTTTTCCTGAGGTGCAGACCCTATCCCAAGTGGTTGTGGCAAGGTAAAGCAAATGCCCTCCACTTCTCTGGAAGAAACCACAGTGCCCAGCCATGTTCTAAGCCCTCCCATCCTCCCTGGGCTTCTGGCAGCAGGAGTGAAAAGAGAGGAGCAGAGCACTGGGACCCGTTTGACAAAAACCGGCTTCCCACGGGAAAGCCTTTCTCCACGTGCAGACATGCTCCCAGGTGCCTGTGGCAAGGGGAAGGAAATGCCATACACTGACCTGGAAGAGACCACAGGGCCCAGGCACAGTCTGAACCCTTCCCTCAACCCGGCGGTTTTGCTAGCAGGAGTTCAAGCCCAACGAACACAGCCCGGAGACCCCTGGGGCAAAAACGGCTTCCGACGAACAATAGGTGCTTGCTGTGGAACACCTATCCCAAGTGGGGGTAGCCAGCTCAACAAATTCCACACACCCAGGTATAAGAAACAACATTGCCCAGGCATGGTCTAAGCCCCTCACCTCGTCCCTGTGCTTTGGGGAGCCGGAGGGACACCCGTGGCCCACGGCCCTGAGACCCCTTTGCAAAAAGCCGGCTTCCCACGGAGACAGTTTTCCTGAGGTGTAGACCCTCTCCCAAGTGGTTGTGGCAAGGTAAAGCCAATGCCCTCCACTTCTGTGGAAGAAACCACAGTGCCCAGCCATGTTCTAAGCCCTCCCATCCTCCCTGGGCTTCTGGCAGCAGGAGTGAAAAGAGAGGAGCAGAGCACTGGGACCCGTTTGACAAAAACCGGCTTCCCACGGGAAAGTCTTTCTCCACGAGCAGACATGCTCCCAGGTGCCTGTGGCAAGGGGAAGGAAATGCCATACACTGACCTGGTAGAGACCACAGGGCCCAGGCACAGTCTGAACCCTTCCCTCAACCCGGCGGTTTTGCTAGCAGGAGTTCAAGGCCAACGAACACAGCCCGGAGACCCCTGGGGCAAAAACGGCTTCTGACGAACAATAGGTGCTTGCTGTGAAACACCTATCCCAAGTGGGGTTAGCCAGCTCAACAAAATGCCACACACCCAGGTGTAAGAAACAACATTGCCCAGGCATGGTCTAAGCCCCTCACCTCGTCCCTGTGCTTTGGGGAGCCGGAGGGACACCCGAGGCCCACGGCCCTGAGACCCCTTTGCAAAAAGCCGGCTTCCCACGGAAACAGTTTTCCTGAGGTGCAGACCCTATCCCAAGTGGTTGTGGCAAGGTAAAGCAAATGCCCTCCACTTCTCTGGAAGAAACCACAGTGCCCAGCCATGTTCTAAGCCCTCCCATCCTCCCTGGGCTTCTGGCAGCAGGAGTGAAAAGAGAGGAGCAGAGCACTGGGACTCGTTTGACAAAAACCGGCTTCCCACGGGAAAGCCTTTCTCCACGTGCAGACATGCTCCCAGGTGCCTGTGGCAAGGGGAAGGAAATGCCATACACTGACCTGGAAGAGACCACAGGGCCCAGGCACAGTCTGAACCCTTCCCTCAACCCGGCGGTTTTGCTAGCAGGAGTTCAAGCCCAACGAACACAGCCCGGAGACCCCTGGGGCAAAAACGGCTTCCGACGAACAATAGGTGCTTGCTGTGGAACACCTATCCCAAGTGGGGGTAGCCAGCTCAACAAAATGCCACACACCCAGGTGTAAGAAATAACATTGCCCAGGCATGGTCTAAGCCCCTCACCTCGTCCCTGTGCTTTGGGGAGCGGGAGGGACACCCGAGGCCCACGGCCCTGAGACCCCTTTGCAAAAAGCCGGCTTCCCACGGAGACAGTTTTCCTGAGGTGTAGACCCTCTCCCAAGTGGTTGTGGCAAGGTAAAGCCAATGCCCTCCACTTCTGTGGAAGAAACCACAGTGCCCAGCCATGTTCTAAGCCCTCCCATCCTCCCTGGGCTTCTGGCAGCAGGAGTGAAAAGAGAGGAGCAGAGCACTGGGACCCGTTTGACAAAAACCGGCTTCCCACGGGAAAGTCTTTCTCCACGTGCAGACATGCTCCCAGGTGCCTGTGGCAAGGGGAAGGAAATGTCATACACTGACCTGGAAGAGACCACAGGGCCCAGGCACAGTCTGAACCCTTCCCTCAACCCGGCGGTTTTGCTAGCAGGAGTTCAAGCCCAACGAACACAGCCCGGAGACCCCTGGGGCAAAAACGGCTTCCGACGAACAATAGGTGCTTGCTGTGGAACACCTATCCCAAGTGGGGGTAGCCAGCTCAACAAAATGCCACACACCCAGGTGTAAGAAACAACATTGCCCAGGCATGGTCTAAGCCCCTCACCTCGTCCCTGTGCTTTGGGGAGCCGGAGGGACACCCGAGGCCCACGGCCCTGAGACCCCTTTGCAAAAAGCCGGCTTCCCACGGAGACAGTTTTCCTGAGGTGTAGACCCTCTCCCAAGTGGTTGTGGCAAGGTAAAGCCAATGCCCTCCACTTCTCTGGAAGAAACCACAGTGCCCAGCCATGTTCTAAGCCCTCCCATCCTCCCTGGGCTTCTGGCAGCAGGAGTGAAAAGAGAGGAGCAGAGCACTGGGACCCGTTTGACAAAAACTGGCTTCCCACGGGAAAGTCTTTCTCCACGTGCAGACATGCTCCCAGGTGCCTGTGGCAAGGGGAAGGAAATGCCATACACTGACCTGGAAGAGACCACAGGGCCCAGGCACAGTCTGAACCCTTCCCTCAACCCGGCGGTTTTGCTAGCAGGAGTTCAAGCCCAACGAACACAGCCCGGAGACCCCTGGGGCAAAAACGGCTTCCGACGAACAATAGGTGCTTGCTGTGGAACACCTACCCCAAGTGGGGGTAGCCAGCTCAACAAAATGCCACACACCAAGGTGTAAGAAACAACATTGCCCAGGCATGGTCTAAGCCCCTCACCTCGTCCCTGTGCTTTGGGGAGCCGGAGGGACACCCGAGGCCCACGGCCCTGAGACCCCTTTGCAAAAAGCCGGCTTCCCACGGAAACAGTTTTCCTGAGGTGCAGACCCTATCCCAAGTGGTTGTGGCAAGGTAAAGCAAATGCCCTACACTTCTCTGGAAGAAACCACAGTGCCCAGCCATGTTCTAAGCCCTCCCATCCTCCCTGGACTTCTGGCAGCAGGAGTGAAAAGAGAGGAGCAGAGCACTGGGACCCGTTTGACAAAAACCGGCTTCCCACGGGAAAGCCTTTCTCCACGTGCAGACATGCTCCCAGGTGCCTGTGGCAAGGGGAAGGAAATGCCATACACTGACCTGGAAGAGACCACAGGGCCCAGGCACAGTCTGAACCCTTCCCTCAACCCGGCGGTTTTGCTAGCAGGAGTTCAAGCCCAACGAACACAGCCCGGAGACCCCTGGGGCAAAAACGGCTTCCGACGAACAATAGGTGCTTGCTGTGGAACACCTATCCCAAGTGGGGGTAGCCAGCTCAACAAATTCCACACACCCAGGTATAAGAAACAACATTGCCCAGGCATGGTCTAAGCCCCTCACCTCGTCCCTGTGCTTTGGGGAGCCGGAGGGACACCCGTGGCCCACGGCGCTGAGACCCCTTTGCAAAAAGCCGGCTTCCCACGGAGACAGTTTTCCTGAGGTGTAGACCCTCTCCCAAGTGGTTGTGGCAAGGTAAAGCCAATGCCCTCCACTTCTGTGGAAGAAACCACAGTGCCCAGCCATGTTCTAAGCCCTCCCATCCTCCCTGGGCTTCTGGCAGCAGGAGTGAAAAGAGAGGAGCAGAGCACTGGGACCCGTTTGACAAAAACCGGCTTCCCACGGGAAAGTCTTTCTCCACGAGCAGACATGCTCCCAGGTGCCTGTGGCAAGGGGAAGGAAATGCCATACACTGACCTGGTAGAGACCACAGGGCCCAGGCACAGTCTGAACCCTTCCCTCAACCCGGCGGTTTTGCTAGCAGGAGTTCAAGGCCAACGAACACAGCCCGGAGACCCCTGGGGCAAAAACGGCTTCTGACGAACAATAGGTGCTTGCTGTGAAACACCTATCCCAAGTGGGGTTAGCCAGCTCAACAAAATGCCACACACCCAGGTGTAAGAAACAACATTGCCCAGGCATGGTCTAAGCCCCTCACCTCGTCCCTGTGCTTTGGGGAGCCGGAGGGACACCCGAGGCCCACGGCCCTGAGACCCCTTTGCAAAAAGCCGGCTTCCCACGGAAACAGTTTTCCTGAGGTGCAGACCCTATCCCAAGTGGTTGTGGCAAGGTAAAGCAAATGCCCTCCACTTCTCTGGAAGAAACCACAGTGCCCAGCCATGTTCTAAGCCCTCCCATCCTCCCTGGGCTTCTGGCAGCAGGAGTGAAAAGAGAGGAGCAGAGCACTGGGACTCGTTTGACAAAAACCGGCTTCCCACGGGAAAGCCTTTCTCCACGTGCAGACATGCTCCCAGGTGCCTGTGGCAAGGGGAAGGAAATGCCATACACTGACCTGGAAGAGACCACAGGGCCCAGGCACAGTCTGAACCCTTCCCTCAACCCGGCGGTTTTGCTAGCAGGAGTTCAAGCCCAACGAACACAGCCCGGAGAGGCCTGGGGCAAAAACGGCTTCCGACGAACAATAGGTGCTTGCTGTGGAACACCTATCCCAAGTGGGGGTAGCCAGCTCAACAAAATGCCACACACCCAGGTGTAAGAAACAACATTGCCCAGGCATGGTCTAAGCCCCTCACCTCGTCCCTGTGCTTTGGGGAGCCGGAGGGACACCCGAGGCCCAAGGCCCTGAGACCCCTTTGCAAAAAGCCGGCTTCCCACGGAGACAGTTTTCCTGAGGTGTAGACCCTCTCCCAAGTGGTTGTGGCAAGGTAAAGCCAATGCCCTCCACTTCTGTGGAAGAAACCACAGTGCCCAGCCATGTTCTAAGCCCTCCCATCCTCCCTGGGCTTCTGGCAGCAGGAGTGAAAAGAGAGGAGAAGAGCACTGGGACCCGTTTGACAAAAACCGGCTTCCCACGGGAAAGTCTTTCTCCACGTGCAGACATGCTCCCAGGTGCCTGTGGCAAGGGGAAGGAAATGCCATACACTGACCTGGAAGAGAGCACAGGGCCCAGGCACAGTCTGAACCCTTCCCTCAACCCGGCGGTTTTGCTAGCAGGAGTTCAAGCCCAAGGAACACAGCCCGGAGAGCCCTGGGGCAAAAAAGGCTTCTGACGAACAATAGGTGCTTGCTGTGGAACACCTACCCCAAGTGGGGGTAGCCAGCTCAACAAAATGCCACACACCCAGGTGTAAGAAACAACATTGCCCAGGCATGGTCTAAGCCCCTCACCTCGTCCCTGTGCTTTGGGGAGCCGGAAGGACACCCGAGGCCCACGGCCCTGAGACCCCTTTGCAAAAAGCCGGCTTCCCACGGAAACAGTTTTCCTGAGGTGCAGACCCTATCCCAAGTGGTTGTGGCAAGGTAAAGCCAATGCCCTCCACTTCTCTGGAAGAAACCCCAGTGCCCAGCCATGTTCTTAGCCCACCCATCCTCCCTGGGCTTCTGGCAGCAGGAGTGAAAACAGAGGAGCATTGCACTGGGACCCGTTTGACGAAAACCGGCCTCCCACGGGAAAGTCTTTCTCCACGTGCAGACATGCTCCCAGGTGCCTGTGGCAAAGGGAAGGAAATGCCATACACTGACCTGGAAGAGACCACAGGGCCCAGGCACTGCCTGAACCCTTCCCTCAACCCGGCGGTTTTGCTAGCAGGAGTTCAACCCCAACGAACACAGCCCGGAGACCCCTGGGGCAAAAACGGCTTCCAACGAACAATAGGTGCTTGCTGTGGAACACCTATCCCAAGTGGGGGTAGCCAGCTCAACAAAATGCCACACACCCAGGTGTAAGAAACAACATTGCCCAGGCATGGTCTAAGCCCCTCACCTCGTCCCTGTGCTTTGGGGAGCCGGAGGGACACCCGAGGCCAACGGCCCTGAGACCCCTTTGCAAAAAGCCGGCTTCCCACGGAGACAGTTTTCCTGAGGTGTAGACCCTCTCCCAAGTGGTTGTGGCAAGGTAAAGCCAATGCCCTCCACTTCTGTGGAAGAAACCACAGTGCCCAGCCATGTTCTAAGCCCTCCCATCCTCCCTGGGCTTCTGGCAGCAGGAGTGAAAAGAGAGGAGCAGAGCACTGGGACCCGTTTGACAAAAACCGGCTTCCCACGGGAAAGTCTTTCTCCACGTGCAGACATGCTCCCAGGTGCCTGTGGCAAGGGGAAGGAAATGCCATACACTGACCTGGAAGAGACCACAGGGCCCAGGCACAGTCTGAACCCTTCCCTCAACCCGGCGGTTTTGCTAGCAGGAGTTCAAGCCCAACGAACACAGCCCGGAGAGCCCTGGGGCAAAAACGGCTTCCGACGAACAATAGGTGCTTGCTGTGGAACACCTATCCCAAGTGGGGGTAGTCAGCTCAACAAAATGCCACACACCCAGGTGTAAGAAATAACATTGCCCAGGCATGGTCTAAGCCCCTCACCTCGTCCCTGTGCTTTGGGGAGCCGGAGGGACACCCGAGGCCCACGGCCCTGAGACCCCTTTGCAAAAAGCCGGCTTCCCACGGAAACAGTTTTCCTGAGGTGCAGACCCTATCCCAAGTGGTTGTGGCAAGGTAAAGCAAATGCCCTCCACTTCTCTGGAAGAAACCACAGTGCCCAGCCATGTTCTAAGCCCTCCCATTCTCCCTGGGCTTCTGGCAGCAGGAGTGAAAAGAGAGGAGCAGAGCACTGGGACCCGTTTGACAAAAACCGGCTTCCCACGGGAAAGTCTTTCTCCACGTGCAGACATGCTCCCAGGTGCCTGTGGCAAGGGGAAGGAAATGCCATACACTGACCTGGAAGAGACCACAGGGCCCAGGCACAGTCTGAACCCTTCCCTCAACCCGGCGGTTTTGCTAGCAGGAGTTCAAGCCCAACGAACACAGCCCGGAGAGCCCTGGGGCAAAAACGGCTTCTGACGAACAATAGGTGCTTGCTGTGGAACACCTACCCCAAGTGGGGGTAGCCAGCTCAACAAAATGCCACACACCCAGGTGTAAGAAACAACATTGCCCAGGCATGGTCTAAGCCCCTCACCTCGTCCCTGTGCTTTGGGGAGCCGGAAGGACACCCGAGGCCCACGGCCCTGAGACCCCTTTGCAAAAAGCCGGCTTCCCACGGAAACAGTTTTCCTGAGGTGCAGACCCTATCCCAAGTGGTTGTGGCAAGGTAAAGCCAATGCCCTCCACTTCTGTGGAAGAAACCACAGTGCCCAGCCATGTTCTAAGCCCTCCCATTCTCCCTGGGCTTCTGGCAGCAGGAGTGAATAGAGAGGAGCAGAGCACTGGGACCCGTTTGACAAAAACCGGCTTCCCACGGGAAAGTCTTTCTCCACGTGCAGACATGCTCCCAGGTGCCTGTGGCAAGGGGAAGGAAATGCCATACACTGACCTGGAAGAGACCACAGGGCCCAGGCACAGTCTGAACCCTTCCCTCAACCCGGCGGTTTTGCTAGCAGGAGTTCAAGCCCAACGAACACAGCCCGGAGACCGCTGGGGCAAAAACGGCTTCCGACGAACAATAGGTGCTTGCTGTGGAACACCTATCCCAAGTGGGGGTAGCCAGCTCAACAAATTCCACACACCCAGGTATAAGAAACAACATTGCCCAGGCATGGTCTAAGCCCCTCACCTCGTCCCTGTGCTTTGGGGAGCCGGAGGGACACCCGTGGCCCACGGCCCTGAGACCCCTTTGCAAAAAGCCGGCTTCCCACGGAGACAGTTTTCCTGAGGTGTAGACCTTCTCCCAAGTGGTTGTGGCAAGGTAAAGCCAATGCCCTCCACTTCTGTGGAAGAAACCACAGTGCCCAGCCATGTTCTAAGCCCTCCCATCCTCCCTGGGCTTCTGGCAGCAGGAGTGAAAAGAGAGGAGCAGAGCACTGGGACCCGTTTGACAAAAACCGGCTTCCCACGGGAAAGCCTTTCTCCACGAGCAGACATGCTCCCAGGTGCCTGTGGCAAGGGGAAGGAAATGCCATACACTGACCTGGTAGAGACCACAGGGCCCAGGCACAGTCTGAACCCTTCCCTCAACCCGGCGGTTTTGCTAGCAGGAGTTCAAGGCCAACGAACACAGCCCGGAGACCCCTGGGGCAAAAACGGCTTCTGACGAACAATAGGTGCTTGCTGTGAAACACCTATCCCAAGTGGGGTTAGCCAGCTCAACAAAATGCCACACACCCAGGTGTAAGAAACAACATTGCCCAGGCATGGTCTAAGCCCCTCACCTCGTCCCTGTGCTTTGGGGAGCCGGAGGGACACCCGAGGCCCACGGCCCTGAGACCCCTTTGCAAAAAGCCGGCTTCCCACGGAAACAGTTTTCCTGAGGTGCAGACCCTATCCCAAGTGGTTGTGGCAAGGTAAAGCAAATGCCCTCCACTTCTCTGGAAGAAACCACAGTGCCCAGCCATGTTCTAAGCCCTCCCATCCTCCCTGGGCTTCTGGCAGCAGGAGTGAAAAGAGAGGAGCAGAGCACTGGGACTCGTTTGACAAAAACCGGCTTCCCACGGGAAAGCCTTTCTCCACGTGCAGACATGCTCCCAGGTGCCTGTGGCAAGGGGAAGGAAATGCCATACACTGACCTGGAAGAGACCACAGGGCCCAGGCACAGTCTGAACCCTTCCCTCAACCCGGCGGTTTTGCTAGCAGGAGTTCAAGCCCAACGAGCACAGCCCGGAGAGGCCTGGGGCAAAAACGGCTTCCGACGAACAATAGGAGCTTGCTGTGGAACACCTATCCCAAGTGGGGGTAGCCAGCTCAACAAAATGCCACACACCCAGGTGTAAGAAACAACATTGCCCAGGCATGGTCTAAGCCCCTCACCTCGTCCCTGTGCTTTGGGGAGCCGGAGGGACACCCGAGGCCCAAGGCCCTGAGACCCCTTTGCAAAAAGCCGGCTTCCCACGGAGACAGTTTTCCTGAGGTGTAGACCCTCTCCCAAGTGGTTGTGGCAAGGTAAAGCCAATGCCCTCCACTTCTGTGGAAGAAACCACAGTGCCCAGCCATGTTCTAAGCCCTCCCATCCTCCCTGGGCTTCTGGCAGCAGGAGTGAAAAGAGAGGAGAAGAGCACTGGGACCCGTTTGACAAAAACCGGCTTCCCACGGGAAAGTCTTTCTCCACGTGCAGACATGCTCCCAGGTGCCTGTGGCAAGGGGAAGGAAATGCCATACACTGACCTGGAAGAGACCACAGGGCCCAGGCACAGTCTGAACCCTTCCCTCAACCCGGCGGTTTTGCTAGCAGGAGTTCAAGCCCAACGAACACAGCCCGGAGAGCCCTGGGGCAAAAACGGCTTCCGACGAACAATAGGTGCTTGCTGTGGAACACCTATCCCAAGTGGGGGTAGCCAGCTCAACAAAATGCCACACACCCAGGTGTAAGAAATAACATTGCCCAGGCATGGTCTAAGCCCCTCACCTCGTCCCTGTGCTTTGGGGAGCCGGAGGGACACCCGAGGCCCACGGCCCTGAGACCCCTTTGCAAAAAGCCGGCTTCCCACGGAAACAGTTTTCCTGAGGTGCAGACCCTATCCCAAGTGGTTGTGGCAAGGTAAAGCAAATGCCCTCCACTTCTCTGGAAGAAACCACAGTGCCCAGCCATGTTCTAAGCCCTCCCATTCTCCCTGGGCTTCTGGCAGCAGGAGTGAAAAGAGAGGAGCAGAGCACTGGGACCCGTTTGACAAAAACCGGCTTCCCACGGGAAAGTCTTTCTCCACGTGCAGACATGCTCCCAGGTGCCTGTGGCAAGGGGAAGGAAATGCCATACACTGACCTGGAAGAGACCACAGGGCCCAGGCACAGTCTGAACCCTTCCCTCAACCCGGCGGTTTTGCTAGCAGGAGTTCAAGCCCAACGAACACAGCCCGGAGAGCCCTGGGGCAAAAACGGCTTCTGACGAACAATAGGTGCTTGCTGTGGAACACCTACCCCAAGTGGGGGTAGCCAGCTCAACAAAATGCCACACACCCAGGTGTAAGAAACAACATTGCCCAGGCATGGTCTAAGCCCCTCACCTCGTCCCTGTGCTTTGGGGAGCCGGAAGGACACCCGAGGCCCAGGGCCCTGAGACCCCTTTGCAAAAAGCCGGCTTCCCACGGAAACAGTTTTCCTGAGGTGCAGACCCTATCCCAAGTGGTTGTGGCAAGGTAAAGCCAATGCCCTCCACTTCTGTGGAAGAAACCACAGTGCCCAGCCATGTTCTAAGCCCTCCCATTCTCCCTGGGCTTCTGGCAGCAGGAGTGAATAGAGAGGAGAAGAGCACTGGGACCCGTTTGACAAAAACCGGCTTCCCACGGGAAAGTCTTTCTCCATGTGCAGACATGCTCCCAGGTGCCTGTGGCAAGGGGAAGGAAATGCCATACACTGACCTGGAAGAGACCACAGGGCCCAGGCACAGTCTGAACCCTTCCCTCAACCCGGCGGTTTTGCTAGCAGGAGCACAACCCCAACGAACACAGCCCGGAGACTCCTGGGGCAAAAACGGCTTCCGACGAACAATAGGGGCTTGCTGTGGAACACCTATCCTAAGTGGGGGTAGGCAGCTCAACAAAATGCCACACACCCAGGTGTAAGAAACAACATTGCCCAGGCATGGTCTAAGCCCCTCACCTCGTCCCTGTGCTTTGGGGAGCCGGAGGGACACCCGAGGCCCACGGCCCTGAGACCCCTTTGCAAAAAGCCGGCTTCCCACGGAAACAGTTTTCCTGAGGTGCAGACCCTATCCCAAGTGGTTGTGGCAAGGTAAAGCAAATGCCCTCCACTTCTCTGGAAGAAACCACAGTGCCCAGCCATGTTCTAAGCCCTCCCATCCTCCCTGGGCTTCTGGCAGCAGGAGTGAAAAGAGAGGAGCAGAGCACTGGGACCCGTTTGACAAAAACCGGCTTCCCACGGGAAAGCCTTTCTCCACGTGCAGACATGCTCCCAGGTGCCTGTGGCAAGGGGAAGGAAATGCCATACACTGACCTGGAAGAGACCACAGGGCCCAGGCACAGTCTGAACCCTTCCCTCAACCCGGCGGTTTTGCTAGCAGGAGATCAAGCCCAACGAACACAGCCCGGAGACCCCTGGGGCAAAAACGGCTTCCGACGAACAATAGGTGCTTGCTGTGGAACACCTATCCCAAGTGGGGGTAGCCAGCTCAACAAATTCCACACACCCAGGTATAAGAAACAACATTGCCCAGGCATGGTCTAAGCCCCTCACCTCGTCCCTGTGCTTTGGGGAGCCGGAGGGACACCCGTGGCCCACGGCCCTGAGACCCCTTTGCAAAAAGCCGGCTTCCCACGGAGACAGTTTTCCTGAGGTGTAGACCCTCTCCCAAGTGGTTGTGGCAAGGTAAAGCCAATGCCCTCCACTTCTCTGGAAGAAACCACAGTGCCCAGCCATGTTCTAAGCCCTCCCATCCTCCCTGGGCTTCTGGCAGCAGGAGTGAAAAGAGAGGAGCAGAGCACTGGGACCCGTTTGACAAAAACTGGCTTCCCACGGGAAAGCCTTTCTCCACGTGCAGACATGCTCCCAGGTGCCTGTGGCAAGGGGAAGGAAATGCCATACACTGACCTGGAAGAGACCACAGGGCCCAGGCACAGTCTGAACCCTTCCCTCAACCCGGCGGTTTTGCTAGCAGGAGTTCAAGCCCAACGAACACAGCCCGGAGACCCCTGGGGCAAAAACGGCTTCCGACGAACAATAGGTGCTTGCTGTGGAACACCTACCCCACGTGGGGGTAGCCAGCTCAACAAAATGCCACACACCCAGGTGTAAGAAACAACATTGCCCAGGCATGGTCTAAGCCCCTCACCTCGTCCCTGTGCTTTGGGGAGCCGGAGGGACACCCGAGGCCCACGGCCCTGAGACCCCTTTGCAAAAAGCCGGCTTCCCACGGAAACAGTTTTCCTGAGGTGCAGACCCTATCCCAAGTGGTTGTGGCAAGGTAAAGCAAATGCCCTCCACTTCTCTGGAAGAAACCACAGTGCCCAGCCATGTTCTAAGCCCTCCCATCCTCCCTGGGCTTCTGGCAGCAGGAGTGAAAAGAGAGGAGCAGAGCACTGGGACCCGTTTGACAAAAACCGGCTTCCCACGGGAAAGCCTTTCTCCACGTGCAGACATGCTCCCAGGTGCCTGTGGCAAGGGGAAGGAAATGCCATACACTGACCTGGAAGAGACCACAGGGCCCAGGCACAGTCTGAACCCTTCCCTCAACCCGGCGGTTTTGCTAGCAGGAGTTCAAGCCCAACGAACACAGCCCGGAGACCCCTGGGGCAAAAACGGCTTCTGACGAACAATAGGTGCTTGCTGTGGAACACCTACCCCAAGTGGGGGTAGCCAGCTCAACAAAATGCCACACACCCAGGTGTAAGAAACAACATTGCCCAGGCATGGTCTAAGCCCCTCACCTCGTCCCTGTGCTTTGGGGAGCCGGAAGGACACCCGAGGCCCACGGCCCTGAGACCCCTTTGCAAAAAGCCGGCTTCCCACGGAAACAGTTTTCCTGAGGTGCAGACCCTATCCCAAGTGGTTGTGGCAAGGTAAAGCAAATGCCCTCCACTTCTCTGGAAGAAACCACAGTGCCCAGCCATGTTCTAAGCCCTCCCATTCTCCCTGGGCTTCTGGCAGCAGGAGTGAATAGAGAGGAGCAGAGCACTGGGACCCGTTTGACAAAAACCGGCTTCCCACGGGAAAGTCTTTCTCCACGTGCAGACATGCTCCCAGGTGCCTGTGGCAAGGGGAAGGAAATGCCATACACTGACCTGGAAGAGACCACAGGGCCCAGGCACAGTCTGAACCCTTCCCTCAACCCGGCGGTTTTGCTAGCAGGAGCACAACCCCAACGAACACAGCCCGGAGACTCCTGGGGCAAAAACGGCTTCCGACGAACAATAGGTGCTTGCTGTGGAACACCTATCCCAAGTGGGGGTAGCCAGCTCAACAAATTCCACACACCCAGGTATAAGAAACAACATTGCCCAGGCATGGTCTAAGCCCCTCACCTCGTCCCTGTGCTTTGGGGAGCCGGAGGGACACCCGTGGCCCACGGCCCTGAGACCCCTTTGCAAAAAGCCGGCTTCCCACGGAGACAGTTTTCCTGAGGTGTAGACCCTCTCCCAAGTGGTTGTGGCAAGGTAAAGCCAATGCCCTCCACTTCTCTGGAAGAAACCACAGTGCCCAGCCATGTTCTAAGCCCTCCCATCCTCCCTGGGCTTCTGGCAGCAGGAGTGAAAAGAGAGGAGCAGAGCACTGGGACCCGTTTGACAAAAACTGGCTTCCCACGGGAAAGCCTTTCTCCACGTGCAGACATGCTCCCAGGTGCCTGTGGCAAGGGGAAGGAAATGCCATACACTGACCTGGAAGAGACCACAGGGCCCAGGCACAGTCTGAACCCTTCCCTCAACCCGGCGGTTTTGCTAGCAGGAGTTCAAGCCCAACGAACACAGCCCGGAGACCCCTGGGGCAAAAACGGCTTCCGACGAACAATAGGTGCTTGCTGTGGAACACCTACCCCACGTGGGGGTAGCCAGCTCAACAAAATGCCACACACCCAGGTGTAAGAAACAACATTGCCCAGGCATGGTCTAAGCCCCTCACCTCGTCCCTGTGCTTTGGGGAGCCGGAGGGACACCCGAGGCCCACGGCCCTGACACCCCTTTGCAAAAAGCCGGCTTCCCACGGAAACAGTTTTCCTGAGGTGCAGACCCTATCCCAAGTGGTTGTGGCAAGGTAAAGCAAATGCCCTCCACTTCTCTGGAAGAAACCACAGTGCCCAGCCATGTTCTAAGCCCTCCCATCCTCCCTGGGCTTCTGGCAGCAGGAGTGAAAAGAGAGGAGCAGAGCACTGGGACCCGTTTGACAAAAACCGGCTTCCCACGGGAAAGCCTTTCTCCACGTGCAGACATGCTCCCAGGTGCCTGTGGCAAGGGGAAGGAAATGCCATACACTGACCTGGAAGAGACCACAGGGCCCAGGCACAGTCTGAACCCTTCCCTCAACCCGGCGGTTTTGCTAGCAGGAGTTCAAGCCCAACGAACACAGCCCGGAGACCCCTGGGGCAAAAACGGCTTCTGACGAACAATAGGTGCTTGCTGTGGAACACCTATCCCAAGTGGGGGTAGCCAGCTCAACAAATTCCACACACCCAGGTATAAGAAACAACATTGCCCAGGCATGGTCTAAGCCCCTCACCTCGTCCCTGTGCTTTGGGGAGCCGGAGGGACACCCGTGGCCCACGGCCCTGAGACCCATTTGCAAAAAGCCGGCTTCCCACGGAGACAGTTTTCCTGAGGTGTAGACCCTCTCCCAAGTGGTTGTGGCAAGGTAAAGCCAATGCCCTCCACTTCTGTGGAAGAAACCACAGTGCCCAGCCATGTTCTAAGCCCTCCCATCCTCCCTGGGCTTCTGGCAGCAGGAGTGAAAAGAGAGGAGCAGAGCACTGGGACCCGTTTGACAAAAACCGGCTTCCCACGGGAAAGTCTTTCTCCACGTGCAGACATGCTCCCAGGTGCCTGTGGCAAGGGGAAGGAAATGCCATACACTGACCTGGAAGAGACCACAGGGCCCAGGCACAGTCTGAACCCTTCCCTCAACCCGGCGGTTTTGCTAGCAGGAGTTCAAGCCCAACGAACACAGCCCGGAGAGCCCTGGGGCAAAAACGGCTTCTGACGAACAATAGGTGCTTGCTGTGGAACACCTACCCCAAGTGGGGGTAGCCAGCTCAACAAAATGCCACACACCCAGGTGTAAGAAACAACATTGCCCAGGCATGGTCTAAGCCCCTCACCTCGTCCCTGTGCTTTGGGGAGCCGGAAGGACACCCGAGGCCCACGGCCCTGAGACCCCTTTGCAAAAAGCCGGCTTCCCACGGAAACAGTTTTCCTGAGGTGCAGACCCTATCCCAAGTGGTTGTGGCAAGGTAAAGCAAATGCCCTCCACTTCTCTGGAAGAAACCACAGTGCCCAGCCATGTTCTAAGCCCTCCCATTCTCCCTGGGCTTCTGGCAGCAGGAGTGAATAGAGAGGAGCAGAGCACTGGGACCCGTTTGACAAAAACCGGCTTCCCACGGGAAAGTCTTTCTCCACGTGCAGACATGCTCCCAGGTGCCTGTGGCAAGGGGAAGGAAATGCCATACACTGACCTGGAAGAGACCACAGGGCCCAGGCACAGTCTGAACCCTTCCCTCAACCCGGCGGTTTTGCTAGCAGGAGCACAACCCCAACGAACACAGCCCGGAGACTCCTGGGGCAAAAACGGCTTCCGACGAACAATAGGGGCTTGCTGTGGAACACCTATCCTAAGTGCGGGTAGGCAGCTCAACAAAATGCCACACACCCAGGTGTAAGAAACAACATTGCCCAGGCATGGTCTAAGCCCCTCACCTCGTCCCTGTGCTTTGGGGAGCCGGAGGGACACCCGAGGCCCACGGCCCTGAGACCCCTTTGCAAAAAGCCGGCTTCCCACGGAAACAGTTTTCCTGAGGTGCAGACCCTATCCCAAGTGGTTGTGGCAAGGTAAAGCAAATGCCCTCCACTTCTCTGGAAGAAACCACAGTGCCCAGCCATGTTCTAAGCCCTCCCATCCTCCCTGGGCTTCTGGCAGCAGGAGTGAAAAGAGAGGAGCAGAGCACTGGGACCCGTTTGACAAAAACCGGCTTCCCACGGGAAAGTCTTTCTCCACGAGCAGACATGCTCCCAGGTGCCTGTGGCAAGGGGAAGGAAATGCCATACACTGACCTGGTAGAGACCACAGGGCCCAGGCACAGTCTGAACCCTTCCCTCAACCCGGCGGTTTTGCTAGCAGGAGTTCAAGGCCAACGAACACAGCCCGGAGAGCCCTGGGGCAAAAACGGCTTCCGACGAACAATAGGTGCTTGCTGTGAAACACCTATCCCAAGTGGGGTTAGCCAGCTCAACAAAATGCCACACACCCAGGTGTAAGAAACAACATTGCCCAGGCATGGTCTAAGCCCCTCACCTCGTCCCTGTGCTTTGGGGAGCCGGAGGGACACCCGAGACCCACGGCCCTGAGACCCCTTTGCAAAAAGCCGGCTTCCCACGGAAACAGTTTTCCTGAGGTGCAGACCCTATCCCAAGTGGTTGTGGCAAGGTAAAGCAAATGCCCTCCACTTCTCTGGAAGAAACCACAGTGCCCAGCCATGTTCTAAGCCCTCCCATCCTCCCTGGGCTTCTGGCAGCAGGAGTGAAAAGAGAGGAGAAGAGCACTGGGACCCGTTTGACAAAAACCGGCTTACCACGGGAAAGTCTTTCTCCACGTGCAGACATGCTCCCAGGTGCCTGTGGCAAGGGGAAGGAAATGCCATACACTGACCTGGAAGAGACCACAGGGCCCAGGCACAGTCTGAACCCTTCCCTCAACCCGGCGGTTTTGCTAGCAGGAGTTCAAGCCCAACGAACACAGCCCGGAGACCCCTGGGGCAAAAACGGCTTCCAACGAACAATAGGTGCTTGCTGTGGAACACCTACCCCAACTGGGGGTAGCCAGCTCAACAAAATGCCACACACCCAGGTGTAAGAAACAACATTGCCCAGGCATGGTCTAAGCCCCTCACCTCGTCCCTGTGCTTTGGGGAGCCGGAGGGACACCTGAGGCCCACGGCCCTGAGACCCCTTTGCAAAAAGCCGGCTTCCCACGGAAACAGTTTTCCTGAGGTGCAAACCCTATCCCAAGTGGTTGTGGCAAGGTAAAGCAAATGCCCTCCACTTCTCTGGAAGAAACCCCAGTGCCCAGCCATGTTCTTAGCCCACCCATCCTCCCTGGGCTTCTGGCAGCAGGAGTGAAAACAGAGGAGCATTGCACTGGGACCCGTTTGACGAAAACCGGCCTCCCACGGGAAAGTCTTTCTCCACGTGTAGACATGCTCCCAGGTGCCTGTGGCAAGGGGAATGAAATGCCATACACTGACCTGGAAGAGACCACAGGGCCCAGGCACTGCCTGAACCCTTCCCTCAACCCGGCGGTTTTGCTAGCAGGAGTTCAACCCCAACGAACACAGCCCGGAGACCCCTGGGGCAAAAACGGCTTCCGACGAACAATACGTGCTTGCTGTGGAACACCTATCCCAAGTGGGGGTAGCCAGCTCAACAAAATGCCACACACCCAGGTGTAAGAAACAACATTGCCCAGGCATGGTCTAAGCCCCTCACCTCGTCCCTGTGCTTTGGGGAGCCGGAGGGACACCCGAGGCCCACGGCCCTGAGACCCCTTTGCAAAAAACCGGCTTCCCACGGAGACAGTTTTCCTGAGGTGTAGACCCTCTCCCAAGTGGTTGTGGCAAGGTAAAGCCAATGCCCTCCACTTCTGTGGAAGAAACCACAGTGCCCAGCCATGTTCTAAGCCTTCCCATCCTCCCTGGGCTTCTGGCAGCAGGAGTGAAAAGAGAGGAGCAGAGCACTGGGACCCGTTTGACAAAAACCGGCTTCCCACGGGAAAGTCTTTCTCCACGTGCAGACATGCTCCCAGGTGCCTGTGGCAAGGGGAAGGAAATGCCATACACTGACCTGGAAGAGACCACAGGGCCCAGGCACAGTCTGAACCCTTCCCTCAACCCGGCGGTTTTGCTAGCAGGAGTTCAAGCCCAACGAACACAGCCCGGAGAGCCCTGGGGCAAAAACGGCTTCCGACGAACAATAGGTGCTTGCTGTGGAACACCTATCCCAAGTCGGGGTAGCCAGCTCAACAAAATGCCACACACCCAGGTGTAAGAAATAACATTCCCCAGGCATGGTCTAAGCCCCTCACCTCGTCCCTGTGCTTTGGGGAGCCGGAGGGACACCCGAGGCCCACGGCCCTGAGACCCCTTTGCAAAAAGCCGGCTTCCCACGGAAACAGTTTTCCTGAGGTGCAGACCCTATCCCAAGTGGTTGTGGCAAGGTAAAGCAAATGCCCTCCACTTCTCTGGAAGAAACCACAGTGCCCAGCCATGTTCTAAGCCCTCCCATTCTCCCTGGGCTTCTGGCAGCAGGAGTGAATAGAGCGGAGCAGAGCACTGGGACCCGTTTGACAAAAACCGGCTTCCCACGGGAAAGTCTTTCTCCACGTGCAGACATGCTCCCAGGTGCCTGTGGCAAGGGGAAGGAAATGCCATACACTGACCTGGAAGAGACCACAGGGCCCAGGCACAGTCTGAACCCTTCCCTCAACCCGGCGGTTTTGCTAGCAGGAGTTCAAGCCCAACGAACACAGCCCGGAGAGCCCTGGGGCAAAAACGGCTTCTGACGAACAATAGGTGCTTGCTGTGGAACACCTACCCCAAGTGGGGGTAGCCAGCTCAACAAAATGCCACACACCCAGGTGTAAGAAACAACATTGCCCAGGCATGGTCTAAGCCCCTCACCTCGTCCCTGTGCTTTGGGGAGCCGGAAGGACACCCGAGGCCCACGGCCCTGAGACCCCTTTGCAAAAAGCCGGCTTCCCACGGAAACAGTTTTCCTGAGGTGCAGACCCTATCCCAAGTGGTTGTGGCAAGGTAAAGCCAATGCCCACCACTTCTGTGGAAGAAACCACAGTGCCCAGCCATGTTCTAAGCCCTCCCATCCTCCCTGGGCTTCTGGCAGCAGGAGTGAATAGAGAGGAGCAGAGCACTGGGACCCGTTTGACAAAAACCGGCTTCCCACGGGAAAGTCTTTCTCCACGTGCAGACATGCTCCCAGGTGCCTGTGGCAAGGGGAAGGAAATGCCATACACTGACCTGGAAGAGACCACAGGGCCCAGGCACAGTCTGAACCCTTCCCTCAACCCGGCGGTTTTGCTAGCAGGAGCACAACCCCAACGAAGACAGCCCGGAGACTCCTGGGGCAAAAACGGCTTCCGACGAACAATAGGGGCTTGCTGTGGAACACCTAAGTGGGGGTAGGCAGCTCAACAAAATGCCACACACCCAGGTGTAAGAAACAACATTGCCCAGGCATGGTCTAAGCCCCTCACCTCGTCCCTGTGCTTTGGGGAGCCGGAGGGACACCCGAGGCCCACGGCCCTGAGACCCCTTTGCAAAAAGCCGGCTTCCCACGGAAAAAGTTTTCCTGAGGTGCAGACCCTATCCCAAGTGGTTGTGGCAAGGTAAAGCAAATGCCCTCCACTTCTCTGGAACAAACCCCAGTGCCCAGCCATGTTCTAAGCCCTCCCATCCTCCCTGGGCTTCTGGCAGCAGGAGTGAAAAGAGAGGAGCAGAGCACTGGGACTCGTTTGACAAAAACCGGCTTCCCACGGGAAAGCCTTTCTCCACGTGCAGACATGCTCCCAGGTGCCTGTGGCAAGGGGAAGGAAATGCCATACACTGACCTGGAAGAGACCACAGGGCCCAGGCACAGTCTGAACCCTTCCCTCAACCCGGCGGTTTTGCTAGCAGGAGTTCAAGCCCAACGAACACAGCCCGGAGACCCCTGGGGCAAAAACGGCTTCCGACGAACAATAGGTGCTTGCTGTGGAACACCTATCCCAAGTGGGGGTAGCCAGCTCAACAAAATGCCACACACCCAGGTGTAAGAAACAACATTGCCCAGGCATGGTCTAAGCCCCTCACCTCGTCCCTGTGCTTTGGGGAGCCGGAGGGACACCCGAGGCCCACGGCCCTGAGACCCCTTTGCAAAAAGCCGGCTTCCCACGGAGACAGTTTTCCTGAGGTGTAGACCCTCTCCCAAGTGGTTGTGGCAAGGTAAAGCCAATGCCCTCCACTTCTGTGGAAGAAACCGCAGTGCCCAGCCATGTTCTAAGCCCTCCCATCCTCCCTGGGCTTCTGGCAGCAGGAGTGAAAAGAGAGGAGCAGAGCACTGGGACCCGTTTGACAAAAACCGGCTTCCCACGGGAAAGTCTTTCTCCACGTGCAGACATGCTCCCAGGTGCCTGTGGCAAGGGGAAGGAAATGCCATACACTGACCTGGAAGAGAGCACAGGGCCCAGGCACAGTCTGAACCCTTCCCTCAACCCGGCGGTTTTGCTAGCAGGAGTTCAAGCCCAACGAACACAGCCCGGAGAGCCCTGGGGCAAAAACGGCTTCTGACGAACAATAGGTGCTTTCTGTCGAACACCTACCCCAAGTGGGGGTAGCCAGCTCAACAAAATGCCACACACCCAGGTGTAAGAAACAACATTTCCCAGGCATGGTCTAAGCCCCTCACCTCGTCCCTGTGCTTTGGGGAGCCGGAAGGACACCCGAGGCCCACGGCCCTGAGACCCCTTTGCAAAAAGCCGGCTTCCCACGGAAAGAGTTTTCCTGAGGTGCAGACCCTATCCCAAGTGGTTGTGGCAAGGTAAAGCCAATGCCCTCCACTTCTCTGGAAGAAACCACAGTGCCCAGCCATGTTCTAAGCCCTCCCATCCTCCTTGGGCTTCTGGCAGCAGGAGTGAAAAGAGAGGAGCAGAGCACTGGGATCCGTTTGACAAAAACTGGCTTCCCACGGGAAAGCCTTTCTCCACGTGCAGACATGCTCCCAGGTGCCTGTGGCAAGGGGAAGGAAATGCCATACACTGACCTGGAAGAGACCACAGGGCCCAGGCACAGTCTGAACCCTTCCCTCAACCCGGCGGTTTTGCTAGCAGGAGTTCAAGCCCAACGAACACAGCCCGGAGACCCCTGGGGCAAAAACGGCTTCCGACGAACAATAGGTGCTTGCTGTGGAACACCTACCCCAAGTGGGGGTAGCCAGCTCAACAAAATGCCACACACCCAGGTGTAAGAAACAACATTGCCCAGGCATGGTCTAAGCCCCTCACCTCGTCCCTGTGCTTTGGGGAGCCGGAGGGACAGCCGAGGCCCACGGCCCTGAGACCCCTTTGCAAAAAGCCGGCTTCCCACGAAAACAGTTTTCCTGAGGTGCAAACCCTATTCCAAGTGGTTGTGGCAAGGTAAAGCAAATGCCCTCCACTTCTGTGGAAGAAACCCCAGTGCCCAGCCATGTTCTAAGCCCACCCATCCTCCCTTGTCTTCTGGCAGCAGGAGTGAAAAGAGAGGAGCATTGCACTGGGACCCGTTTGACGAAAACCGGCCTCCCACGGGAAAGTCTTTCTCCACGTGCAGACATGCTCCCAGGTGCCTGTGGCAAGGGGAAGGAAATGCCATACACTGACCTGGTAGAGACCACAGGGCCCAGGCACAGTCTGAACCCTTCCCTCAACCCGGCGGTTTTGCTAGCAGGAGTTCAAGGCCAACGAACACAGCCCGGAGACCCCTGGGGCAAAAACGGCTTCCGACGAACAATAGGTGCTTGCTGTGAAACACCTATCCCAAGTGGGGTTAGCCAGCTCAACAAAATGCCACACACCCAGGTGTAAGAAACAACATTGCCCAGGCATGGTCTAAGCCCCTCACCTCGTCCCTGTGCTTTGGGGAGCCGGAGGGACACCCGAGGCCCACGGCCCTGAGACCCCTTTGCAAAAAGCCGGCTTCCCACGGAAACAGTTTTCCTGAGGTGCAGACCCTATCCCAAGTGGTTGTGGCAAGGTAAAGCAAATGCCCTCCACTTCTCTGGAAGAAACCACAGTGCCCAGCCATGTTCTAAGCCCTCCCATCCTCCCTGGGCTTCTGGCAGCAGGAGTGAAAAGAGAGGAGCAGAGCACTGGGACTCGTTTGACAAAAACCGGCTTCCCACGGGAAAGCCTTTCTCCACGTGCAGACATGCTCCCAGGTGCCTGTGGCAAGGGGAAGGAAATGCCATACACTGACCTGGAAGAGACCACAGGGCCCAGGCACAGTCTGAACCCTTCCCTCAACCCGGCGGTTTTGCTAGCAGGAGTTCAAGCCCAACGAACACAGCCCGGAGAGCCCTGGGGCAAAAACGGCTTCCGACGAACAATAGGTGCTTGCTGTGGAACACCTATCCCAAGTGGGGGTAGCCAGCTCAACAAAATGCCACACACCCAGGTGTAAGAAACAACATTGCCCAGGCATGTTCTAAGCCCCTCACCTCGTCCCTGTGCTTTGGGGAGCCGGAGGGACACCCGAGGCCCACGGCCCTGAGACCCCTTTGCAAAAAGCCGGCTTCCCACGGAAACAGTTTTCCTGAGGTGCAGACCCTATCCCAAGTGGTTGTGGCAAGGTAAAGCCAATGCCCTCCACTTCTCTGGAAGAAACCACAGTGCCCAGCCATGTTCTAAGCCCTCCCATCCTCCCTGGGCTTCTGGCAGCAGGAGTGAAAAGAGAGGAGCATTGCACTGGGACCCGTTTGACGAAAACCGGCCTCCCACGGGAAAGTCTTTCTCCACGTGCAGACATGCTCCCAGGTGCCTGTGGCAAGGGGAAGGAAATGCCATACACTGACCTGGAAGAGACCACAGGGCCCAGGCACTGCCTGAACCCTTCCCTCAACCCGGCGGTTTTGCTAGCAGGAGTTCAACCCCAACGAACACAGCCCGGAGACCCCTGGGGCAAAAACGGCTTCCGACGAACAATAGGTGCTTGCTGTGGAACACCTATCCCAAGTGGGGGTAGCCAGCTCAACAAAATGCCACACACCCAGGTGTAAGAAACAACATTGCCCAGGCATGGTCTAAGCCCCTCACCTCGTCCCTGTGCTTTGGGGAGCCGGAGGGACACCCGAGGCCCACGGCCCTGAGACCCCTTTGCAAAAAGCCGGCTTCCCACGGAGACAGTTTTCCTGAGGTGTAGACCCTCTCCCAAGTGGTTGTAGCAAGGTAAAGCCAATGCCCTCCACTTCTGTGGAAGAAACCACAGTGCCCAGCCATGTTCTAAGCCCTCCCATCCTCCCTGGGCTTCTGGCAGCAGGAGTGAAAAGAGAGGAGCAGAGCACTGGGACCCGTTTGACAAAAACCGGCTTCCCACGGGAAAGTCTTTCTCCACGTGCAGACATGCTCCCAGGTGCCTGTGGCAAGGGGAAGGAAATGCCATACACTGACCTGGAAGAGAGCACAGGGCCCAGGCACAGTCTGAACCCTTCCCTCAACCCGGCGGTTTTGCTAGCAGGAGTTCAAGCCCAACGAACACAGCCCGGAGAGCCCTGGGGCAAAAACGGCTTCTGACGAACAATAGGTGCTTGCTGTGGAACACCTACCCCAAGTGGGGGTAGCCAGCTCAACAAAATGCCACACACCCAGGTGTAAGAAACAACATTGCCCAGGCATGGTCTAAGCCCCTCACCTCGTCCCTGTGCTTTGGGGAGCCGAAAGGACACCCGAGGCCCACGGCCCTGAGACCCCTTTGCAAAAAGCCGGCTTCCCACGGAAACAGTTTTCCTGAGGTGCAGACCCTATCCCAAGTGGTTGTGGCAAGGTAAAGCAAATGCCCTCCACTTCTCTGGAAGAAACCACAGTGCCCAGCCATGTTCTAAGCCCTCCCATTCTCCCTGGGCTTCTGGCAGCAGGAGTGAATAGAGAGGAGCAGAGCACTGGGACCCGTTTGACAAAAACCGGCTTCCCACGGGAAAGTCTTTCTCCACGTGCAGACATGCTCCCAGGTGCCTGTGGCAAGGGGAAGGAAATGCCATACACTGACCTGGAAGAGACCACAGGGCCCAGGCACAGTCTGAACCCTTCCCTCAACCCGGCGGTTTTGCTAGCAGGAGCACAACCCCAACGAACACAGCCCGGAGACTCCTGGGGCAAAAACGGCTTCCGACGAACAATAGGGGCTTGCTGTGGAACACTTAAGTGGGGGTAGGCAGCTCAACAAAATGCCACACACCCAGGTGTAAGAAACAACATTGCCCAGGCATGGTCTAAGCCCCTCACCTCGTCCCTGTGCTTTGGGGAGCCGGAGGGACACCCGAGGCCCACGGCCCTGAGACCCCTTTGCAAAAAGCCGGCTTCCCACGGAAAAAGTTTTCCTGAGGTGCAGACCCTATCCCAAGTGGTTGTGGCAAGGTAAAGCCAATGCCCTCCACTTCTCTGGAAGAAACCACAGTGCCCAGCCATGTTCTAAGCCCTCCCATCCTCCCTGGGCTTCTGGCAGCAGGAGTGAAAAGAGAGGAGCAGAGCACTGGGACCCGTTTGACAAAAACCGGCTTCCCACGGGAAAGCCTTTCTCCACGTGCAGACATGCTCCCAGGTGCCTGTGGCAAGGGGAAGGAAATGCCATACACTGACCTGGAAGAGACCACAGGGCCCAGGCACAGTCTGAACCCTTCCCTCAACCCGGCGGTTTTGCTAGCAGGAGTTCAAGCCCAACGAACACAGCCCGGAGACCCCTGGGGCAAAAACGGCTTCCGACGAACAATAGGTGCTTGCTGTGGAACACCTATCCCAAGTGGGGGTAGCCAGCTCAACAAAATGCCACACACCCAGGTGTAAGAAACAACATTGCCCAGGCATGGTCTAAGCCCCTCACCTCGTCCCTGTGCTTTGGGGAGCCGGAGGGACACCCGAGGCCCACGGCCCTGAGACCCCTTTGCAAAAAGCCGGCTTCCCACGGAGACAGTTTTCCTGAGGTGTAGACCCTCTCCCAAGTGGTTGTGGCAAGGTAAAGCCAATGCCCTCCACTTCTGTGGAAGAAACCACAGTGCCCAGCCATGTTCTAAGCCCTCCCATCGTCCCTGGGCTTCTGGCAGCAGGAGTGAAAAGAGAGGAGCAGAGCACTGGGACCCGTTTGACAAAAACCGGCTTCCCACGGGAAAGTCTTTCTCCACGAGCAGACATGCTCCCAGGTGCCTGTGGCAAGGGGAAGGAAATGCCATACACTGACCTGGTAGAGACCACAGGGCCCAGGCACAGTCTGAACCCTTCCCTCAACCCGGCGGTTTTGCTAGCAGGAGTTCAACCCCAACGAACACAGCCCGGAGACCCCTGGGGCAAAAACGGCTTCCGACGAACAATAGGTGCTTGCTGTGAAACACCTATCCCAAGTGGGGTTAGCCAGCTCAACAAAATGCCACACACCCAGGTGTAAGAAACAACATTGCCCAGGCATGGTCTAAGCCCCTCACCTCGTCCCTGTGCTTTGGGGAGCCGGAGGGACACCCGAGGCCCACGGCCCTGAGACCCCTTTGCAAAAAGCCGGCTTCCCACGGAGACAGTTTTCCTGAGGTGCAGACCCTATCCCAAGTGGTTGTGGCAAGGTAAAGCAAATGCCCTCCACTTCTCTGGAAGAAACCACAGTGCCCAGCCATGTTCTAAGCCCTCCCATCCTCCCTGGGCTTCTGGGAGCAGGAGTGAAAAGAGAGGAGCAGAGCACTGGGACTCGTTTGACAAAAACCGGCTTCCCACGGGAAAGCCTTTCTCCACGTGCAGACATGCTCCCAGGTGCCTGTGGCAAGGGGAAGGAAATGCCATACACTGACCTGGAAGAGACCACAGGGCCCAGGCACAGTCTGAACCCTTCCCTCAACCCGGCGGTTTTGCTAGCAGGAGTTCAAGCCCAACGAACACAGCCCGGAGACCCCTGGGGCAAAAACGGCTTCCGACGAACAATAGGTGCTTGCTGTGGAACACCTATCCCAAGTGGGGGTAGCCAGCTCAACAAAATGCCACACACCCAGGTGTAAGAAACAACATTGCCCAGGCATGGTCTAAGCCCCTCACCTCGTCCCTGTGCTTTGGGGAGCCGGAGGGACACCCGAGGCCCACGGCCCTGAGACCCCTTTGCAAAAAGCCGGCTTCCCACGGAGACAGTTTTCCTGAGGTGTAGACCCTCTCCCAAGTGGTTGTGGCAAGGTAAAGCCAATGCCCTCCACTTCTGTGGAAGAAACCGCAGTGCCCAGCCATGTTCTAAGCCCTCCCATCCTCCCTGGGCTTCTGGCAGCAGGAGTGAAAAGAGAGGAGAAGAGCACTGGGACCCGTTTGACAAAAACCGGCTTCCCACGGGAAAGTCTTTCTCCACGTGCAGACATGCTCCCAGGTGCCTGTGGCAAGGGGAAGGAAATGCCATACACTGACCTGGAAGAGAGCACAGGGCCCAGGCACAGTCTGAACCCTTCCCTCAACCCGGCGGTTTTGCTAGCAGGAGTTCAAGCCCAAGGAACACAGCCCGGAGAGCCCTGGGGCAAAAACGGCTTCTGACGAACAATAGGTGCTTGCTGTGGAACACCTACCCCAAGTGGGGGTAGCCAGCTCAACAAAATGCCACACACCCAGGTGTAAGAAACAACATTGCCCAGGCATGGTCTAAGCCCCTCACCTCGTCCCTGTGCTTTGGGGAGCCGGAGGGACACCCGAGGCCCACGGCCCTGAGACCCCTTTGCAAAAAGCCGGCTTCCCACGGAAACAGTTTTCCTGAGGTGCAAACCCTATCCCAAGTGGTTGTGGCAAGGTAAAGCAAATGCCCTCCACTTCTCTGGAAGAAACCCCAGTGCCCAGCCATGTTTTAAGCCCACCCATCCTCCCTGGGGTTCTGGCAGCAGGAGTGAAAAGAGAGGAGCATTGCACTGGGACCCGTTTGACGAAAACCGGCCTCCCACGGGAAAGTCTTTCTCCACGTGCAGACATGCTCCCAGGTGCCTGTGGCAAGGGGAAGGAAATGCCATACACTGACCTGGAAGAGACCACAGGGCCCAGGCACAGTCTGAACCCTTCCCTCAACCCGGCGGTTTTGCTAGCAGGAGTTCAAGCCCAACGAACACAGCCCGGAGACCCCTGGGGCAAAAACGGCTTCCGACGAACAATAGGTGCTTGCTGTGGAACACCTATCCCAAGTGGGGGTAGCCAGCTCAACAAAATGCCACACACCCAGGTGTAAGAAACAACATTGCCCAGGCATGGTCTAAGCCCCTCACCTCGTCCCTGTGCTTTGGGGAGCCGGAGGGACACCCGAGGCCCACGGCCCTGAGACCCCTTTGCAAAAAGCCGGCTTCCCACGGAGACAGTTTTCCTGAGGTGTAGACCCTCTCCCAAGTGGTTGTGGCAAGGTAAAGCCAATGCCCTCCACTTCTGTGGAAGAAACCACAGTGCCCAGCCATGTTCTAAGCCCTCCCATCCTCCCTGGGCTTCTGGCAGCAGGAGTGAAAAGAGAGGAGCAGAGCACTGGGACCCGTTTGACAAAAACCGGCTTCCCACGGGAAAGTCTTTCTCCACGTGCAGACATGCTTCCAGGTGCCTGTGGCAAGGGGAAGGAAATGCCATACACTGACCTGGAAGAGACCACAGGGCCCAGGCACAGTCTGAACCCTTCCCTCAACCCGGCGGTTTTGCTAGCAGGAGTTCAAGCCCAACGAACACAGCCCGGAGAGCCCTGGGGCAAAAACGGCTTCTGACGAACAATAGGTGCTTGCTGTGGAACACCTACCCCAAGTGGGGGTAGCCAGCTCAACAAAATGCCACACACCCAGGTGTAAGAAACAACATTGCCCAGGCATGGTCTAAGCCCCTCACCTCGTCCCTTTGCTTTGGGGAGCCGGAAGGACACCCGAGGCCCACGGCCCTGAGACCCCTTTGCAAAAAGCCGGCTTCCCACGGAAACAGTTTTCCTGAGGTGCAGACCCTATCCCAAGTGGTTGTGGCAAGGTAAAGCAAATGCCCTCCACTTCTCTGGAAGAAACCACAGTGCCCAGCCATGTTCTAAGCCCTCCCATTCTCCCTGGGCTTCTGGCAGCAGGAGTGAATAGAGAGGAGCAGAGCACTGGGACCCGTTTGACAAAAACCGGCTTCCCACGGGAAAGTCTTTCTCCACGTGCAGACATGCTCCCAGGTGCCTGTGGCAAGGGGAAGGAAATGCCATACACTGACCTGGAAGAGACCACAGGGCCCAGGCACAGTCTGAACCCTTCCCTCAACCCGGCGTATTTGCTAGCAGGAGCACAACCCCAACGAACACAGCCCGGAGACTCCTGGGGCAAAAACGGCTTCCGACGAACAATAGGGGCTTGCTGTGGAACACCTAAGTGGGGGTAGGCAGCTCAACAAAATGCCACACACCCAGGTGTAAGAAACAACATTGCCGAGGCATGGTCTAAGCCCCTCACCTCGTCCCTGTGCTTTGGGGAGCCGGAGGGACACCCGAGGCCCACGGCCCTGAGACCCCTTTGCAAAAAGCCGGCTTCCCACGGAAAAAGTTTTCCTGAGGTGCAGACCCTATCCCAAGTGGTTGTGGCAAGGTAAAGCCAATGCCCTCCACTTCTCTGGAAGAGACAACAGTGCCATTCATGTTCTAAGCCCTCCCATCCTCCCTGGGCTTCTGGCAGCAGGAGTGAAAAGAGAGGAGCAGAGCACTGGGACCCGTTTGACAAAAACCGGCTTCCCACGGGAAAGCCTTTCTCCACGTGCAGACATGCTCCCAGGTGCCTGTGGCAAGGGGAAGGAAATGCCATACACTGACCTGGAAGAGACCACAGGGCCCAGGCACAGTCTGAACCCTTCCCTCAACCCGGCGGTTTTGCTAGCAGGAGTTCAAGCCCAACGAACACAGCCCGGAGACTCCTGGGGCAAAAACGGCTTCCGACGAACAATAGGGGCTTGCTGTGGAACACCTATCCTAAGTGGGGGTAGGCAGCTCAACAAAATGCCACACACCCAGGTGTAAGAAACAACATTGCCCAGGCATGGTCTAAGCCCCTCACCTCGTCCCTGTGCTTTGGGGAGCCGGAGGGACACCCGAGGCCCACGGCCCTGAGACCCCTTTGCAAAAAGCCGGCTTCCCACGGAAACAGTTTTCCTGAGGTGCAGACCCTCTCCCAAGTGGTTGTGGCAAGGTAAAGCCAATGCCCTCCACTTCTCTGGAAGAAACCACAGTGCCCAGCCATGTTCTAAGCCCTCCCATCCTCCCTGGGCTTCTGGCAGCAGGAGTGAAAAGAGAGGAGCAGAGCACTGGGACTCGGTTGACGAAAACCGGCTACCCACGGGAAAGCCTTTCTCCACGTGCAGACATGCTCCCAGGTGCCTGTGGCAAGGGGAAGGAAATGCCATACACTGACCTGGAAGAGACCACAGGGCCCAGGCACAGTCTGAACCCTTCCCTCAACCCGGCGGTTTTGCTAGCAGGAGTTCAAGCCCAACGAACACAGCCCGGAGACCCCTGGGGCAAAAACGGCTTCCGACGAACAATAGGTGCTTGCTGTGGAACACCTATCCCAAGTGGGGGTAGCCAGCTCAACAAAATGCCACACACCCAGGTGTAAGAAATAACATTGCCCAGGCATGGTCTAAGCCCCTCACCTCGTCCCTGTGCTTTGGGGAGCCGGAGGGACACCCGAGGCCCACGGCCCTGAGACCCCTTTGCAAAAAGCCGGCTTCCCACGGAGACAGTTTTCCTGAGGTGTAGACCCTCTCCCAAGTGGTTGTGGCAAGGTAAAGCCAATGCCCTCCACTTCTGTGGAAGAAACCCCAGTGCCCAGCCATGTTCTAAGCCCTCCCATCCTCCCTGGGCTTCTGGCAGCAGGAGTGAAAAGAGAGGAGAAGAGCACTGGGACCCGTTTGACAAAAACCGGCTTCCCACGGGAAAGTCTTTCTCCACGTGCAGACATGCTCCCAGGTGCCTGTGGCAAGGGGAAGGAAATGCCATACACTGACCTGGAAGAGAGCACAGGGCCCAGGCACAGTCTGAACCCTTCCCTCAACCCGGCGGTTTTGCTAGCAGGAGTTCAAGCCCAACGAACACAGCCCGGAGAGCCCTGGGGCAAAAACGGCTTCTGACGAACAATAGGTGCTTGCTGTGGAACACCTACCCCAAGTGGGGGTAGCCAGCTCAACAAAATGCCACACACCCAGGTGTAAGAAACAACATTGCCCAGGCATGGTCTAAGCCCCTCACCTCGTCCCTGTGCTTTGGGGAGCCGGAAGGACACCCGAGGCCCACGGCCCTGAGACCCCTTTGCAAAAAGCCGGCTTCCCACGGAAACAGTTTTCCTGAGGTGCAGACCCTATCCCAAGTGGTTGTGGCAAGGTAAAGCAAATGCCCTCCACTTCTCTGGAAGAAACCACAGTGCCCAGCCATGTTCTAAGCCCTCCCATTCTCCCTGGGCTTCTGGCAGCAGGAGTGAATAGAGAGGAGCAGAGCACTGGGACCCGTTTGACAAAAACCGGCTTCCCACGGGAAAGTCTTTCTCCACGTGCAGACATGCTCCCAGGTGCCTGTGGCAAGGGGAAGGAAATGCCATACACTGACCTGGAAGAGACCACAGGGCCCAGGCACAGTCTGAACCCTTCCCTCAACCCGGCGTATTTGCTAGCAGGAGCACAACACCAACGAACACAGCCCGGAGACTCCTGGGGCAAAAACGGCTTCCGACGAACAATAGGGGCTTGCTGTGGAACACCTAAGTGGGGGTAGGCAGCTCAACAAAATGCCACACACCCAGGTGTAAGAAACAACATTGCCCAGGCATGGTCTAAGCCCCTCACCTCGTCCCTGTGCTTTGGGGAGCCGGAAGGACACCCGAGGCCCACGGCCCTGAGACCCCTTTGCAAAAAGCCGGCTTCCCACGGAAACAGTTTTCCTGAGGTGCAGACCCTATCCCAAGTGGTTGTGGCAAGGTAAATCAAATGCCCTCCACTTCTGTGGAAGAAACCACAGTGCCCAGCCATGTTCTAAGCCCTCCCATTCTCCCTGGGCTTCTGGCAGCAGGAGTGAATAGAGAGGAGCAGAGCACTGGGACCCGTTTGACAAAAACCGGCTTCCCACGGGAAAGTCTTTCTCCACGTGCAGACATGCTCCCAGGTGCCTGTGGCAAGGGGAAGGAAATGCCATACACTGACCTGGAAGAGACCACAGGGCCCAGGCACAGTCTGAACCCTTCCCTCAACCCGGCGTATTTGCTAGCAGGAGCACAACACCAACGAACACAGCCCGGAGACTCCTGGGGCAAAAACGGCTTCCGACGAACAATAGGGGCTTGCTGTGGAACACCTAAGTGGGGGTAGGCAGCTCAACAAAATGCCACACACCCAGGTGTAAGAAACAACATTGCCCAGGCATGGTCTAAGCCCCTCACCTCGTCCCTGTGCTTTGGGGAGCCGGAAGGACACCCGAGGCCCACGGCCCTGAGACCCCTTTGCAAAAAGCCGGCTTCCCACGGAAACAGTTTTCCTGAGGTGCAGACCCTATCCCAAGTGGTTGTGGCAAGGTAAAGCAAATGCCCTCCACTTCTCTGGAAGAAACCACAGTGCCCAGCCATGTTCTAAGCCCTCCCATCCTCCCTGGGCTTCTGGCAGCAGGAGTGAAAAGAGAGGAGCAGAGCACTGGGACCCGTTTGACAAAAACCGGCTTCCCACGGGAAAGTCTTTCTCCACGTGCAGACATGCTCCCAGGTGCCTGTGGCAAGGGGAAGGAAATGCCATACACTGACCTGGAAGAGACCACAGGGCCCAGGCACAGTCTGAACCCTTCCCTCAACCCGGCGGTTTTGCTAGCAGGAGTTCAAGCCCAACGAACACAGCCCGGAGACCCCTGGGGCAAAAACGGCTTCCGACGAACAATAGGTGCTTGCTGTGGAACACCTATCCCAAGTGGGGGTAGCCAGCTCAACAAAATGCCACACACCCAGGTGTAAGAAACAACATTGCCCAGGCATGGTCTAAGCCCCTCACCTCGTCCCTGTGCTTTGGGGAGCCGGAGGGACACCCGAGGCCCACGGCCCTGAGACCCCTTTGCAAAAAGCCGGCTTCCCACGGAAACAGTTTTCCTGAGGTGCAAACCCTATCCCAAGTGGTTGTGGCAAGGTAAAGCAAATGCCCTCCACTTCTCTGGAAGAAACCCCAGTGCCCAGCCATGTTCTAAGCCCACCCATCCTCCCTGGGCTTCTGGCAGCAGGAGTGAAAAGAGAGGAGCATTGCACTGGGACCCGTTTGACGAAAACCGGCCTCCCACGGGAAAGTCTTTCTCCACGTGCAGACATGCTCCCAGGTGCCTGTGGCAAGGGGAAGGAAATGCCATACACTGACCTGGAAGAGACCACAGCGCCCAGGCACTGCCTGAACCCTTCCCTCAACCAGGCGGTTTTGCTAGCAGGAGCTCAACCCCAACGAACACAGCCTGGAGAGGCCTGGGGCAAAAACGGCTTCCGACGAACAATAGGTGCTTGCTGTGGAACACCTACCCCAAGTGGGGGTAGCCAGCTCAACAAAATGCCACACACCCAGGTGTAAGAAACAACATTGCCCAGGCATGGTCTAAGCCCCTCACCTCGTCCCTGTGCTTTGGGGAGCCGGAGGGACACCCGAGGCCAACGGCCCTGAGACCCCTTTGCAAAAAGCCGGCTTCCCACGGAGACAGTTTTCCTGAGGTGTAGACCCTCTCCCAAGTGGTTGTGGCAAGGTAAAGCCAATGCCCTCCACTTCTGTGGAAGAAACCACAGTGCCCAGCCATGTTCTAAGCCCTCCCATCCTCCCTGGGCTTCTGGCAGCAGGAGTGAAAAGAGAGGAGCAGAGCACTGGGACCCGTTTGACAAAAACCGGCTTCCCACGGGAAAGCCTTTCTCCACGTGCAGACATGCTCCCAGGTGCCTGTGGCAAGGGGAAGGAAATGCCATACACTGACCTGGAAGAGACCACAGGGCCCAGGCACAGTCTGAACCCTTCCCTCAACCCGGCGGTTTTGCTAGCAGGAGTTCAAGCCCAACGAACACAGCCCGGAGAGCCCTGGGGCAAAAACGGCTTCGGACGAACAATAGGTGCTTGCTGTGGAACACCTAAGTGGGGGTAGGCAGCTCAACAAAATGCCACACACCCAGGTGTAAGAAACAACATTGCCCAGGCATGGTCTAAGCCCCTCACCTCGTCCCTGTGCTTTGGGGAGCCGGAAGGACACCCGAGGCCCAGGGCCCTGAGACCCCTTTGCAAAAAGCCGGCTTCCCACGGAAACAGTTTTCCTGAGGTGCAGACCCTATCCCAAGTGGTTGTGGCAAGGTAAAGCAAATGCCCTCCACTTCTCTGGAAGAAACCACAGTGCCCAGCCATGTTCTAAGCCCTCCCATTCTCCCTGGGCTTCTGGCAGCAGGAGTGAATAGAGAGGAGCAGAGCACTGGGACCCGTTTGACAAAAACCGGCTTCCCACGGGAAAGTCTTTCTCCACGTGCAGACATGCTCCCAGGTGCCTGTGGCAAGGGGAAGGAAATGCCATACACTGACCTGGAAGAGACCACAGGGCCCAGGCACAGTCTGAACCCTTCCCTCAACCCGGCGGTTTTGCTAGCAGGAGCACAACCCCAACGAACACAGCCCGGAGACTCCTGGGGCAAAAACGGCTTCCGACGAACAATAGGGGCTTGCTGTGGAACACCTATCCTAAGTGGGGGTAGCCAGCTCAACAAAATGCCACACACCCAGGTGTAAGAAACAACATTGCCCAGGCATGGTCTAAGCCCCTCACCTCGTCCCTGTGCTTTGGGGAGCCGGAAGGACACCCGAGGCCCACGGCCCTGAGACCCCTTTGCAAAAAGCCGGCTTCCCACGGAAACAGTTTTCCTGAGGTGCAGACCCTATCCCAAGTGGTTGTGGCAAGGTAAAGCCAATGCCCTCCACTTCCCTGGAAGAAACCCCAGTGCCCAGCCATGTTCTTAGCCCACCCATCCTCCCTGGGCTTCTGGCAGCAGGAGTGAAAACAGAGGAGCATTGCACTGGGACCCGTTTGACGAAAACCTGCCTCCCACGGGAAAGTCTTTCTCCACGTGCAGACATGCTCCCAGGTGCCTGTGGCAAAGGGAAGGAAATGCCATACACTGACCTGGAAGAGACCACAGGGCCCAGGCACTGCCTGAACCCTTCCCTCAACCCGGCGGTTTTGCTAGCAGGAGTTCAACCCCAACGAACACAGCCCGGAGACCCCTGGGGCAAAAACGGCTTCCGACGAACAATAGGTGCTTGCTGTGGAACACCTATCCCAAGTGGGGGTAGCCAGCTCAACAAAATGCCACACACCCAGGTGTAAGAAACAACATTGCCCAGGCATGGTCTAAGCCCCTCACCTCGTCCCTGTGCTTTGGGGAGCCGGAGGGACACCCGAGGCCCACGGCCCTGAGACCCCTTTGCAAAAAGCCGGCTTCCCACGGAGACAGTTTTCCTGAGGTGTAGACCCTCTCCCAAGTGGTTGTGGCAAGGTAAAGCCAATGCCCTCCACTTCTGTGGAAGAAACCACAGTGCCCAGCCATGTTCTAAGCCCTCCCATCCTCCCTGGGCTTCTGGCAGCAGGAGTGAAAAGAGAGGAGCAGAGCACTGGGACCCGTTTGACAAAAACCGGCTTCCCACGGGAAAGTCTTTCTCCACGTGCAGACATGCTCCCAGGTGCCTGTGGCAAGGGGAAGGAAATGCCATACACTGACCTGGAAGAGACCACAGGGCCCAGGCACAGTCTGAACCCTTCCCTCAACCCGGCGGTTTTGCTAGCAGGAGTTCAAGGCCAACGAACACAGCCCGGAGACCCCTGGGGCAAAAACGGCTTCTGACGAACAATAGGTGCTTGCTGTGAAACACCTATCCCAAGTGGGGGTAGCCAGCTCAACAAAATGCCACACACCCAGGTGTAAGAAACAACATTGCCCAGGCATGGTCTAAGCCCCTCACCTCGTCCCTGTGCTTTGGGGAGCCGGAGGGACACCCGAGGCCCACGGCCCTGAGACCCCTTTGCAAAAAGCCGGCTTCCCACGGAAACAGTTTTCCTGAGGTGCAGACCCTATCCCAAGTGGTTGTGGCAAGGTAAAGCAAATGCCCTCCACTTCTCTGGAAGAAACCACAGTGCCCAGCCATGTTCTAAGCCCTCCCATCCTCCCTGGGCTTCTGGCAGCAGGAGTGAAAAGAGAGGAGCAGAGCACTGGGACTCGTTTGACAAAAACCGGCTTCCCACGGGAAAGCCTTTCTCCACGTGCAGACATGCTCCCAGGTGCCTGTGGCAAGGGGAAGGAAATGCCATACACTGACCTGGAAGAGACCACAGGGCCCAGGCACAGTCTGAACCCTTCCCTCAACCCGGCGGTTTTGCTAGCAGGAGTTCAAGCCCAACGAACACAGCCCGGAGAGGCCTGGGGCAAAAACGGCTTCCGACGAACAATAGGTGCTTGCTGTGGAACACCTATCCCAAGTGGGGGTAGCCAGCTCAACAAAATGCCACACACCCAGGTGTAAGAAACAACATTGCCCAGGCATGGTCTAAGCCCCTCACCTCGTCCCTGTGCTTTGGGGAGCCGGAGGGACACCCGAGGCCCACGGCCCTGAGACCCCTTTGCAAAAAGCCGGCTTCCCACGGAGACAGTTTTCCTGAGGTGTAGACCCTCTCCCAAGTGGTTGTGGCAAGGTAAAGCCAATGCCCTCCACTTCTGTGGAAGAAACCACAGTGCCCAGCCATGTTCTAAGCCCTCCCATCCTCCCTGGGCTTCTGGCAGCAGGAGTGAAAAGAGAGGAGCAGAGCACTGGGACCCGTTTGACAAAAACCGGCTTCCCACGGGAAAGTCTTTCTCCACGTGCAGACATGCTCCCAGGTGCCTGTGGCAAGGGGAAGGAAATGCCATACACTGACCTGGAAGAGACCACAGGGCCCAGGCACAGTCTGAACCCTTCCCTCAACCCGGCGGTTTTGCTAGCAGGAGTTCAAGCCCAACGAACACAGCCCGGAGAGCCCTGGGGCAAAAACGGCTTCTGACGAACAATAGGTGCTTGCTGTGGAACACCTACCCCAAGTGGGGGTAGCCAGCTCAACAAAATGCCACACACCGAGGTGTAAGAAACAATATTGCCCAGGCATGGTCTAAGCCCCTCACCTCGTCCCTGTGCTTTGGGGAGCCGGAAGGACACCCGAGGCCCAGGGCCCTGAGACCCCTTTGCAAAAAGCCGGCTTCCCACGGAAACAGTTTTCCTGAGGTGCAGACCCTATCCCAAGTGGTTGTGGCAAGGTAAAGCAAATGCCCTCCACTTCTCTGGAAGAAACCACAGTGCCCAGCCATGTTCTAAGCCCTCCCATTCTCCCTGGGCTTCTGGCAGCAGGAGTGAATAGAGAGGAGCAGAGCACTGGGACCCGTTTGACAAAAACCGGCTTCCCACGGGAAAGTCTTTCTCCACGTGCAGACATGCTCCCAGGTGCCTGTGGCAAGGGGAAGGAAATGCCATACACTGACCTGGAAGAGACCACAGGGCCCAGGCACAGTCTGAACCCTTCCCTCAACCCGGCGGTTTTGCTAGCAGGAGCACAACCCCAACGAACACAGCCCGGAGACTCCTGGGGCAAAAACGGCTTCCGACGAACAATAGGGGCTAGCTGTGGAACACCTATCCTAAGTGGGGGTAGGCAGCTCAACAAAATGCCACACACCCAGGTGTAAGAAACAACATTGCCCAGGCATGGTCTAAGCCCCTCACCTCGTCCCTGTGCTTTGGGGAGCCGGAGGGACACCCGAGGCCCACGGCCCTGAGACCCCTTTGCAAAAAGCCGGCTTCCCACGGAAACAGTTTTCCTGAGGTGCAGACCCTATCCCAAGTGGTTGTGGCAAGGTAAAGCAAATGCCCTCCACTTCTCTGGAAGAAACCACAGTGCCCAGCCATGTTCTAAGCCCTCCCATCCTCCCTGGGCTTCTGGCAGCAGGAGTGAAAAGAGAGGAGCAGAGCACTGGGACCCGTTTGACAAAAACCGGCTTCCCACGGGAAAGTCTTTCCCCACGAGCAGACATGCTCCCAGGTGCTTGTGGCAAGGGGAACGAAATGCCATACACTGACCTGGTAGAGACCACAGGGCCCAGGCACAGTCTGAACCCTTCCCTCAACCCGGCGGTTTTGCTAGCAGGAGTTCAAGCCCAACGAACACAGCCCGGAGACCCCTGGGGCAAAAACGGCTTCCGACGAACAATAGGTGCTTGCTGTGAAACACCTATCCCAAGTGGGGTTAGCCAGCTCAACAAAATGCCACACACCCAGGTGTAAGAAACAACATTGCCCAGGCATGGTCTAAGCCCCTCACCTCGTCCCTGTGCTTTGGGGAGCCGGAGGGACACCCGAGGCCCACGGCCCTGAGACCCCTTTGCAAAAAGCCGGCTTCCCACGGAAACAGTTTTCCTGAGGTGCAGACCCTATCCCAAGTGGTTGTGGCAAGGTAAAGCCAATGCCCTCCACTTCTCTGGAAGAAACCACAGTGCCCAGCCATGTTCTAAGCCCTCCCATCCTCCCTGGGCTTCTGGCAGCAGGAGTGAAAAGAGAGGAGCAGAGCACTGGGACCCGTTTGACAAAAACCGGCTTCCCACGGGAAAGCCTTTCTCCACGTGCAGACATGCTCCCAGGTGCCTGTGGCAAGGGGAAGGAAATGCCATACACTGACCTGGAAGAGACCACAGGGCCCAGGCACAGTCTGAACCCTTCCCTCAACCCGGCGGTTTTGCTAGCAGGAGTTCAAGCCCAACGAACACAGCCCGGAGACACCTGGGGCAAAAACGGCTTCCGACGAACAATAGGTGCTTGCTGTGGAACACCTATCCCAAGTGGGGGTAGCCAGCTCAACAAAATGCCACACACCCAGGTGTAAGAAACAACATTGCCCAGGCATGGTCTAAGCCCCTCACCTCGTCCCTGTGCTTTGGGGAGCCGGAGGGACACCCGAGGCCCACGGCCCTGAGACCCCTTTGCAAAAAGCCGGCTTCCCACGGAGACAGTTTTCCTGAGGTGTAGACCCTCTCCCAAGTGGTTGTGGCAAGGTAAAGCCAATGCCCTCCACTTCTGTGGAAGAAACCACAGTGCCCAGCCATGTTCTAAGCCCTCCCATCCTCCCTGGGCTTCTGGCAGCAGGAGTGAAAAGAGAGGAGAAGAGCACTGGGACCCGTTTGACAAAAACCGGCTTCCCACGGGAAAGTCTTTCTCCACGTGCAGACATGCTCCCAGGTGCCTGTGGCAAGGGGAAGGAAATGCCATACACTGACCTGGAAGAGAGCACAGGGCCCAGGCACAGTCTGAACCCTTCCCTCAACCCGGCGGTTTTGCTAGCAGGAGTTCAAGCCCAACGAACACAGCCCGGAGAGCCCTGGGGCAAAAACGGCTTCTGACGAACAATAGGTGCTTGCTGTGGAACACCTACCCCAAGTGGGGGTAGCCAGCTCAACAAAATGCCACACACCCAGGTGTAAGAAACAACATTGCCCAGGCATGGTCTAAGCCCCTCACCTCGTCCCTGTGCTTTGGGGAGCCGGAAGGACACCCGAGGCCCACGGCCCTGAGACCCCTTTGCAAAAAGCCGGCTTCCCACGGAAACAGTTTTCCTGAGGTGCAGACCCTATCCCAAGTGGTTGTGGCAAGGTAAAGCAAATGCCCTCCACTTCTCTGGAAGAAACCACAGTGCCCAGCCATGTTCTAAGCCCTCCCATTCTCCCTGGGCTTCTGGCAGCAGGAGTGAAAAGAGAGGAGCAGAGCACTGGGACCCGTTTGACAAAAACCGGCTTCCCACGGGAAAGTCTTTCTCCACGTGCAGACATGCTCCCAGGTGCCTGTGGCAAGGGGAAGGAAATGCCATACACTGACCTGGAAGAGACCACAGTGCCCAGGCACAGTCTGAACCCTTCCCTCAACCCGGCGGTTTTGCTAGCAGGAGTTCAAGCCCAACGAACACAGCCCGGAGACCCCTGGGGCAAAAACGGCTTCCGACGAACAATAGGTGCTTGCTGTGGAACACCTATCCCAAGTGGGGGTAGCCAGCTCAACAAAATGCCACACACCCAGGTGTAAGAAACAACATTGCCCAGGCATGGTCTAAGCCCCTCACCTCGTCCCTGTGCTTTGGGGAGCCGGAAGGACACCCGAGGCCCACGGCCCTGAGACCCCTTTGCAAAAAGCCGGCTTCCCACGGAAACAGTTTTCCTGAGGTGCAGACCCTATCCCAAGTGGTTGTGGCAAGGTAAAGCAAATGCCCTCCACTTCTCTGGAAGAAACCACAGTGCCCAGCCATGTTCTAAGCCCTCCCATCCTCCCTGGGCTTCTGGCAGCAGGAGTGAAAAGAGAGGAGCAGAGCACTGGGACCCGTTTGACAAAAACCGGCTTCCCACGGGAAAGTCTTTCTCCACGTGCAGACATGCTCCCAGGTGCCTGTGGCAAGGGGAAGGAAATGCCATACACTGACCTGGAAGAGACCACAGGGCCCAGGCACAGTCTGAACCCTTCCCTCAACCCGGCGGTTTTGCTAGCAGGAGTTCAAGCCCAACGAACACAGCCCGGAGACCCCTGGGGCAAAAACGGCTTCCGACGAACAATAGGTGCTTGCTGTGGAACACCTATCCCAAGTGGGGGTAGCCAGCTCAACAAAATGCCACACACCCAGGTGTAAGAAACAACATTGCCCAGGCATGGTCTAAGCCCCTCACCTCGTCCCTGTGCTTTGGGGAGCCGGAGGGACACCCGAGGCCCACGGCCCTGAGACCCCTTTGCAAAAAGCCGGCTTCCCACGGAAACAGTTTTCCTGAGGTGCAAACCCTATCCCAAGTGGTTGTGGCAAGGTAAAGCAAATGCCCTCCACTTCTCTGGAAGAAACCCCAGTGCCCAGCCATGTTCTAAGCCCACCCATCCTCCCTGGGCTTCTGGCAGCAGGAGTGAAAAGAGAGGAGCATTGCACTGGGACCCGTTTGACGAAAACCGGCCTCCCACGGGAAAGTCTTTCTCCACGTGCAGACATGCTCCCAGGTGCCTGTGGCAAGTGGAAGGAAATGCCATACACTGACCTGGAAGAGACCACAGGGCCCAGGCACAGTCTGAACCCTTCCCTCAACCCGGCGGTTTTGCTAGCAGGAGCACAACCCCAACGAACACAGCCCGGAGACTCCTGGGGCAAAAACGGCTTCCGACGAACAATAGGGGCTTGCTGTGGAACACATATCCTAAGTGGGGGTAGCCAGCTCAACAAAATGCCACACACCCAGGTGTAAGAAACAACATTGCCCAGGCATGGTCTAAGCCCCTCACCTCGTCCCTGTGCTTTGGGGAGCCGGAAGGACACCCGAGGCCCACGGCCCTGAGACCCCTTTGCAAAAAGCCGGCTTCCCACGGAAACAGTTTTCCTGAGGTGCAGACCCTATCCCAAGTGGTTGTGGCAAGGTAAAGCCAATGCCCTCCACTTCCCTGGAAGAAACCCCAGTGCCCAGCCATGTTCTTAGCCCACCCATCCTCCCTGGGCTTCTGGCAGCAGGAGTGAAAACAGAGGAGCATTGCACTGGGACCCGTTTGACGAAAACCGGCCTCCCACGGGAAAGTCTTTCTCCACGTGCAGACATGCTCCCAGGTGCCTGTGGTAAAGGGAAGGAAATGCCATACACTGACCTGGAAGAGACCACAGGGCCCAGGCACTGCCTGAACCCTTCCCTCAACCCGGCGGTTTTGCTAGCAGGAGTTCAACCCCAACGAACACAGCCCGGAGACCCCTGGGGCAAAAACGGCTTCCGACGAACAATAGGTGCTTGCTGTGGAACACCTATCCCAAGTGGGGGTAGCCAGCTCAACAAAATGCCACACACCCAGGTGTAAGAAACAACATTGCCCAGGCATGGTCTAAGCCCCTCACCTCGTCCCTGTGCTTTGGGGAGCCGGAGGGACACCCGAGGCCCACGGCCCTGAGACCCCTTTGCAAAAAGCCGGCTTCCCACGGAGACAGTTTTCCTGAGGTGTAGACCCTCTCCCAAGTGGTTGTGGCAAGGTAAAGCCAATGCCCTCCACTTCTGTGGAAGAAACCACAGTGCCCAGCCATGTTCTAAGCCCTCCCATCCTCCCTGGGCTTCTGGCAGCAGGAGTGAAAAGAGAGGAGCAGAGCACTGGGACCCGTTTGACAAAAACCGGCTTCCCACGGGAAAGTCTTTCTCCACGTGCAGACATGCTCCCAGGTGCCTGTGGCAAGGGGAAGGAAATGCCATACACTGACCTGGAAGAGACCACAGGGCCCAGGCACAGTCTGAACCCTTCCCTCAACCCGGCGGTTTTGCTAGCAGGAGTTCAAGGCCAACGAACACAGCCCGGAGACCCAGGGGCAAAAACGGCTTCTGACGAACAATAGGTGCTTGCTGTGAAACACCTATCCCAAGTGGGGTTAGCCAGCTCAAGAAAATGCCACACACCCAGGTGTAAGAAACAACATTGCCCAGGCATGGTCTAAGCCCCTCACCTCGTCCCTGTGCTTTGGGGAGCCGGAGGGACACCCGAGGCCCACGGCCCTGAGACCCCTTTGCAAAAAGCCGGCTTCCCACGGAAACAGTTTTCCTGAGGTGCAGACCCTATCCCAAGTGGTTGTGGCAAGGTAAAGCAAATGCCCTCCACTTCTCTGGAAGAAACCACAGTGCCCAGCCATGTTCTAAGCCCTCCCATCCTCCCTGGGCTTCTGGCAGCAGGAGTGAAAAGAGAGGAGCAGAGCACTGGGACTCGTTTGACAAAAACCGGCTTCCCACGGGAAAGCCTTTCTCCACGTGCAGACATGCTCCCAGGTGCCTGTGGCAAGGGGAAGGAAATGCCATACACTGACCTGGAAGAGACCACAGGGCCCAGGCACAGTCTGAACCCTTCCCTCAACCCGGCGGTTTTGCTAGCAGGAGTTCAAGCCCAACGAACACAGCCCGGAGACCCCTGGGGCAAAAACGGCTTCCGACGAACAATAGGTGCTTGCTGTGGAACACCTATCCCAAGTGGGGGTAGCCAGCTCAACAAAATGCCACACACCCAGGTGTAAGAAACAACATTGCCCAGGCATGGTCTAAGCCCCTCACCTCGTCCCTGTGCTTTGGGGAGCCGGAGGGACACCCGAGGCCCACGGCCCTGAGACCCCTTTGCAAAAAGCCGGCTTCCCACGGAGACAGTTTTCCTGAGGTGTAGACCCTCTCCCAAGTGGTTGTGGCAAGGTAAAGCCAATGCCCTCCACTTCTCTGGAAGAAACCACAGTGCCCAGCCATGTTCTAAGCCCTCCCATCCTCCCTGGGCTTCTGGCAGCAGGAGTGAAAAGAGAGGAGCAGAGCACTGGGACCCGTTTGACAAAAACTGGCTTCCCACGGGAAAGCCTTTCTCCACGTGCAGACATGCTCCCAGGTGCCTGTGGCAAGGGGAAGGAAATGCCATACACTGACCTGGAAGAGACCACAGGGCCCAGGCACAGTCTGAACCCTTCCCTCAACCCGGCGGTTTTGCTAGCAGGAGTTCAAGCCCAACGAACACAGCCCGGAGACCCCTGGGGCAAAAACGGCTTCCGACGAACAATAGGTGCTTGCTGTGGAACACCTATCCCAAGTGGGGGTAGCCAGCTCAACAAATTCCACACACCCAGGTATAAGAAACAACATTGCCCAGGCATGGTCTAAGCCCCTCACCTCGTCCCTGTGCTTTGGGGAGCCGGAGGGACACCCGTGGCCCACGGCCCTGAGACCCCTTTGCAAAAAGCCGGCTTCCCACGGAGACAGTTTTCCTGAGGTGTAGACCCTCTCCCAAGTGGTTGTGGCAAGGTAAAGCCAATGCCCTCCACTTCTGTGGAAGAAACCACAGTGCCCAGCCATGTTCTAAGCCCTCCCATCCTCCCTGGGCTTCTGGCAGCAGGAGTGAAAAGAGAGGAGCAGAGCACTGGGACCCGTTTGACAAAAACCGGCTTCCCACGGGAAAGTCTTTCTCCACGAGCAGACATGCTCCCAGGTGCCTGTGGCAAGGGGAAGGAAATGCCATACACTGACCTGGTAGAGACCACAGGGCCCAGGCACAGTCTGAACCCTTCCCTCAACCCGGCGGTTTTGCTAGCAGGAGTTCAAGGCCAACGAACACAGCCCGGAGACCCCTGGGGCAAAAACGGCTTCTGACGAACAATAGGTGCTTGCTGTGAAACACCTATCCCAAGTGGGGTTAGCCAGCTCAACAAAATGCCACACACCCAGGTGTAAGAAACAACATTGCCCAGGCATGGTCTAAGCCCCTCACCTCGTCCCTGTGCTTTGGGGAGCCGGAGGGACACCCGAGGCCCACGGCCCTGAGACCCCTTTGCAAAAAGCCGGCTTCCCACGGAAACAGTTTTCCTGAGGTGCAGACCCTATCCCAAGTGGTTGTGGCAAGGTAAAGCAAATGCCCTCCACTTCTCTGGAAGAAACCACAGTGCCCAGCCATGTTCTAAGCCCTCCCATCCTCCCTGGGCTTCTGGCAGCAGGAGTGAAAAGAGAGGAGCAGAGCACTGGGACTCGTTTGACAAAAACCGGCTTCCCACGGGAAAGCCTTTCTCCACGTGCAGACATGCTCCCAGGTGCCTGTGGCAAGGGGAAGGAAATGCCATACACTGACCTGGAAGAGACCACAGGGCCCAGGCACAGTCTGAACCCTTCCCTCAACCCGGCGGTTTTGCTAGCAGGAGTTCAAGCCCAACGAACACAGCCCGGAGAGGCCTGGGGCAAAAACGGCTTCCGACGAACAATAGGTGCTTGCTGTGGAACACCTATCCCAAGTGGGGGTAGCCAGCTCAACAAAATGCCACACACCCAGGTGTAAGAAACAACATTGCCCAGGCATGGTCTAAGCCCCTCACCTCGTCCCTGTGCTTTGGGGAGCCGGAGGGACACCCGAGGCCCAAGGCCCTGAGACCCCTTTGCAAAAAGCCGGCTTCCCACGGAGACAGTTTTCCTGAGGTGTAGACCCTCTCCCAAGTGGTTGTGGCAAGGTAAAGCCAATGCCCTCCACTTCTGTGGAAGAAACCACAGTGCCCAGCCATGTTCTAAGCCCTCCCATCCTCCCTGGGCTTCTGGCAGCAGGAGTGAAAAGAGAGGAGAAGAGCACTGGGACCCGTTTGACAAAAACCGGCTTCCCACGGGAAAGTCTTTCTCCACGTGCAGACATGCTCCCAGGTGCCTGTGGCAAGGGGAAGGAAATGCCATACACTGACCTGGAAGAGAGCACAGGGCCCAGGCACAGTCTGAACCCTTCCCTCAACCCGGCGGTTTTGCTAGCAGGAGTTCAAGCCCAACGAACACAGCCCGGAGAGCCCTGGGGCAAAAAAGGCTTCTGACGAACAATAGGTGCTTGCTGTGGAACACCTACCCCAAGTGGGGGTAGCCAGCTCAACAAAATGCCACACACCCAGGTGTAAGAAACAACATTGCCCAGGCATGGTCTAAGCCCCTCACCTCGTCCCTGTGCTTTGGGGAGCCGGAAGGACACCCAAGGCCCACGGCCCTGAGACCCCTTTGCAAAAAGCCGGCTTCCCACGGAAATAGTTTTCCTGAGGTGCAGACCCTATCCCAAGTGGTTGTGGCAAGGTAAAGCCAATGCCCTCCACTTCTCTGGAAGAAACCCCAGTGCCCAGCCATGTTCTTAGCCCACCCATCCTCCCTGGGCTTCTGGCAGCAGGAGTGAAAACAGAGGAGCATTGCACTGGGACCCGTTTGACGAAAACCGGCCTCCCACGGGAAAGTCTTTCTCCACGTGCAGACATGCTCCCAGGTGCCTGTGGCAAATGGAAGGAAATGCCATACACTGACCTGGAAGAGACCACAGGGCCCAGGCACTGCCTGAACCCTTCCCTCAACCCGGCGGTTTTGCTAGCAGGAGTTCAACCCCAACGAACACAGCCCGGAGACCCCTGGGGCAAAAACGGCTTCCAACGAACAATAGGTGCTTGCTGTGGAACACCTATCCCAAGTGGGGGTAGCCAGCTCAACAAAATGCCACACACCCAGGTGTAAGAAACAACATTGCCCAGGCATGGTCTAAGCCCCTCACCTCGTCCCTGTGCTTTGGGGAGCCGGAGGGACACCCGAGGCCCACGGCCCTGAGACCCCTTTGCAAAAAGCCGGCTTCCCACGGAGACAGTTTTCCTGAGGTGTAGACCCTCTCCCAAGTGGTTGTGGCAAGGTAAAGCCAATGCCCTCCACTTCTGTGGAAGAAACCACAGTGCCCAGCCATGTTCTAAGCCCTCCCATCCTCCCTGGGCTTCTGGCAGCAGGAGTGAAAAGAGAGGAGCAGAGCACTGGGACCCGTTTGACAAAAACCGGCTTCCCACGGGAAAGTCTTTCTCCACGTGCAGACATGCTCCCAGGTGCCTGTGGCAAGGGGAAGGAAATGCCATACACTGACCTGGAAGAGACCACAGGGCCCAGGCACAGTCTGAACCCTTCCCTCAACCCGGCGGTTTTGCTAGCAGGAGTTCAAGCCCAACGAACACAGCCCGGAGAGCCCTGGGGCAAAAACGGCTTCCGACGAACAATAGGTGCTTGCTGTGGAACACCTATCCCAAGTGGGGGTAGCCAGCTCAACAAAATGCCACACACCCAGGTGTAAGAAATAACATTGCCCAGGCATGGTCTAAGCCCCTCACCTCGTCCCTGTGCTTTGGGGAGCCGGAGGGACACCCGAGGCCCACGGCCCTGAGACCCCTTTGCAAAAAGCCGGCTTCCCACGGAAACAGTTTTCCTGAGGTGCAGACCCTATCCCAAGTGGTTGTGGCAAGGTAAAGCAAATGCCCTCCACTTCTCTGGAAGAAACCACAGTGCCCAGCCATGTTCTAAGCCCTCCCATTCTCCCGGGGCTTCTGGCAGCAGGAGTGAAAAGAGAGGAGCAGAGCACTGGGACTCGTTTGACAAAAACCGGTTTCCCACGGGAAAGCCTTTCTCCACGTGCAGACATGCTCCCAGGTGCCTGTGGCAAGGGGAAGGAAATGCCATACACTGACCTGGAAGAGACCACAGGGCCCAGGCACAGTCTGAACCCTTCCCTCAACCCGGCGGTTTTGCTAGCAGGAGTTCAAGCCCAACGAGCACAGCCCGGAGAGGCCTGGGGCAAAAACGGCTTCCGACGAACAATAGGTGCTTGCTGTGGAACACCTATCCCAAGTGGGGGTAGCCAGCTCAACAAAATGCCACACACCCAGGTGTAAGAAACAACATTGCCCAGGCATGGTCTAAGCCCCTCACCTCGTCCCTGTGCTTTGGGGAGCCGGAGGGACACCCGAGGCCCAAGGCCCTGAGACCCCTTTGCAAAAAGCCGGCTTCCCACGGAGACAGTTTTCCTGAGGTGTAGACCCTCTCCCAAGTGGTTGTGGCAAGGTAAAGCCAATGCCCTCCACTTCTCTGGAAGAAACCACAGTGCCCAGCCATGTTCTAAGCCCTCCCATCCTCCCTGGGCTTCTGGCAGCAGGAGTGAAAAGAGAGGAGAAGAGCACTGGGACCCGTTTGACAAAAACCGGCTTCCCACGGGAAAGTCTTTCTCCACGTGCAGACATGCTCCCAGGTGCCTGTGGCAAGGGGAAGGAAATGCCATACACTGACCTGGAAGAGAGCACAGGGCCCAGGCACAGTCTGAACCCTTCCCTCAACCCGGCGGTTTTGCTAGCAGGAGTTCAAGCCCAACGAACACAGCCCGGAGAGCCCTGGGGCAAAAAAGGCTTCTGACGAACAATAGGTGCTTGCTGTGGAACACCTACCCCAAGTGGGGGTAGCCAGCTCAACAAAATGCCACACACCCAGGTGTAAGAAACAACATTGCCCAGGCATGGTCTAAGCCCCTCACCTCGTCCCTGTGCTTTGGGGAGCCGGAAGGACACCCGAGGCCCACGGCCCTGAGACCCCTTTGCAAAAAGCCGGCTTCCCACGGAAACAGTTTTCCTGAGGTGCAGACCCTATCCCAAGTGGTTGTGGCAAGGTAAAGCCAATGCCCTCCACTTCTCTGGAAGAAACCCCAGTGCCCAGCCATGTTCTTAGCCCACCATTCCTCCCTGGGCTTCTGGCAGCAGGAGTGAAAACAGAGGAGCATTGCACTGGGACCCGTTTGACGAAAACCGGCCTCCCACGGGAAAGTCTTTCTCCACGTGCAGACATGCTCCCAGGTGCCTGTGGCAAAGGGAAGGAAATGCCATACACTGACCTGGAAGAGACCACAGGGCCCAGGCACTGCCTGAACCCTTCCCTCAACCCGGCGGTTTTGCTAGCAGGAGTTCAACCCCAACGAACACAGCCCGGAGACCCCTGGGGCAAAAACGGCTTCCGACGAACAATAGGTGCTTGCTGTGGAACACCTATCCCAAGTGGGGGTAGCCAGCTCAACAAAATGCCACACACCCAGGTGTAAGAAACAACATTGCCCAGGCATGGTCTAAGCCCCTCACCTCGTCCCTGTGCTTTGGGGAGCCGGAGGGACACCCGAGGCCCACGGCCCTGAGACCCCTTTGCAAAAAGCCAGCTTCCCACGGAGACAGTTTTCCTGAGGTGTAGACCCTCTCCCAAGTGGTTGTGGCAAGGTAAAGCCAATGCCCTCCACTTCTGTGGAAGAAACCACAGTGCCCAGCCATGTTCTAAGCCCTCCCATCCTCCCTGGGCTTCTGGCAGCAGGAGTGAAAAGAGAGGAGCAGAGCACTGGGACCCGTTTCACAAAAACCGGCTTCCCACGGGAAAGTCTTTCTCCACGAGCAGACATGCTCCCAGGTGCCTGTGGCAAGGGGAAGGAAATGCCATACACTGACCTGGTAGAGACCACAGGGCCCAGGCACAGTCTGAACCCTTCCCTCAACCCGGCGGTTTTGCTAGCAGGAGTTCAAGGCCAACGAACACAGCCCGGAGACCCCTGGGGCAAAAACGGCTTCTGACGAACAATAGGTGCTTGCTGTGAAACACCTATCCCAAGTGGGGTTAGCCAGCTCAACAAAATGCCACACACCCAGGTGTAAGAAACAACATTGCCCAGGCATGGTCTAAGCCCCTCACCTCGTCCCTGTGCTTTGGGGAGCCGGAGGGACACCCGAGGCCCACGGCCCTGAGACCCCTTTGCAAAAAGCCGGCTTCCCACGGAAACAGTTTTCCTGAGGTGCAGACCCTATCCCAAGTGGTTGTGGCAAGGTAAAGCAAATGCCCTCCACTTCTCTGGAAGAAACCACAGTGCCCAGCCATGTTCTAAGCCCTCCCATCCTCCCTGGGCTTCTGGCAGCAGGAGTGAAAAGAGAGGAGCAGAGCACTGGGACTCGTTTGACAAAAACCGGCTTCCCACGGGAAAGCCTTTCTCCACGTGCAGACATGCTCCCAGGTGCCTGTGGCAAGGGGAAGGAAATGCCATACACTGACCTGGAAGAGACCACAGGGCCCAGGCACAGTCTGAACCCTTCCCTCAACCCGGCGGTTTTGCTAGCAGGAGTTCAAGCCCAACGAACACAGCCCGGAGAGGCCTGGGGCAAAAACGGCTTCCGACGAACAATAGGTGCTTGCTGTGGAACACCTATCCCAAGTGGGGGTAGCCAGCTCAACAAAATGCCACACACCCAGGTGTAAGAAACAACATTGCCCAGGCATGGTCTAAGCCCCTCACCTCGTCCCTGTGCTTTGGGGAGCCGGAGGGACACCCGAGGCCCAAGGCCCTGAGACCCCTTTGCAAAAAGCCGGCTTCCCACGGAGACAGTTTTCCTGAGGTGTAGACCCTCTCCCAAGTGGTTGTGGCAAGGTAAAGCCAATGCCCTCCACTTCTGTGGAAGAAACCACAGTGCCCAGCCATGTTCTAAGCCCTCCCATCCTCCCTGGGCTTCTGGCAGCAGGAGTGAAAAGAGAGGAGAAGAGCACTGGGACCCGTTTGACAAAAACCGGCTTCCCACGGGAAAGTCTTTCTCCACGTGCAGACATGCTCCCAGGTGCCTGTGGCAAGGGGAAGGAAATGCCATACACTGACCTGGAAGAGAGCACAGGGCCCAGGCACAGTCTGAACCCTTCCCTCAACCCGGCGGTTTTGCTAGCAGGAGTTCAAGCCCAACGAACACAGCCCGGAGAGCCCTGGGGCAAAAAAGGCTTCTGACGAACAATAGGTGCTTGCTGTGGAACACCTACCCCAAGTGGGGGTAGCCAGCTCAACAAAATGCCACACACCCAGGTGTAAGAAACAACATTGCCCAGGCATGGTCTAAGCCCCTCACCTCGTCCCTGTGCTTTGGGGAGCCGGAAGGACACCCAAGGCCCACGGCCCTGAGACCCCTTTGCAAAAAGCCGGCTTCCCACGGAAATAGTTTTCCTGAGGTGCAGACCCTATCCCAAGTGGTTGTGGCAAGGTAAAGCCAATGCCCTCCACTTCTCTGGAAGAAACCCCAGTGCCCAGCCATGTTCTTAGCCCACCCATCCTCCCTGGGCTTCTGGCAGCAGGAGTGAAAACAGAGGAGCATTGCACTGGGACCCGTTTGACGAAAACCGGCCTCCCACGGGAAAGTCTTTCTCCACGTGCAGACATGCTCCCAGGTGCCTGTGGCAAATGGAAGGAAATGCCATACACTGACCTGGAAGAGACCACAGGGCCCAGGCACTGCCTGAACCCTTCCCTCAACCCGGCGGTTTTGCTAGCAGGAGTTCAACCCCAACGAACACAGCCCGGAGACCCCTGGGGCAAAAACGGCTTCCAACGAACAATAGGTGCTTGCTGTGGAACACCTATCCCAAGTGGGGGTAGCCAGCTCAACAAAATGCCACACACCCAGGTGTAAGAAACAACATTGCCCAGGCATGGTCTAAGCCCCTCACCTCGTCCCTGTGCTTTGGGGAGCCGGAGGGACACCCGAGGCCCACGGCCCTGAGACCCCTTTGCAAAAAGCCGGCTTCCCACGGAGACAGTTTTCCTGAGGTGTAGACCCTCTCCCAAGTGGTTGTGGCAAGGTAAAGCCAATGCCCTCCACTTCTGTGGAAGAAACCACAGTGCCCAGCCATGTTCTAAGCCCTCCCATCCTCCCTGGGCTTCTGGCAGCAGGAGTGAAAAGAGAGGAGCAGAGCACTGGGACCCGTTTGACAAAAACCGGCTTCCCACGGGAAAGTCTTTCTCCACGTGCAGACATGCTCCCAGGTGCCTGTGGCAAGGGGAAGGAAATGCCATACACTGACCTGGAAGAGACCACAGGGCCCAGGCACAGTCTGAACCCTTCCCTCAACCCGGCGGTTTTGCTAGCAGGAGTTCAAGCCCAACGAACACAGCCCGGAGAGCCCTGGGGCAAAAACGGCTTCCGACGAACAATAGGTGCTTGCTGTGGAACACCTATCCCAAGTGGGGGTAGCCAGCTCAACAAAATGCCACACACCCAGGTGTAAGAAATAACATTGCCCAGGCATGGTCTAAGCCCCTCACCTCGTCCCTGTGCTTTGGGGAGCCGGAGGGACACCCGAGGCCCACGGCCCTGAGACCCCTTTGCAAAAAGCCGGCTTCCCACGGAAACAGTTTTCCTGAGGTGCAGACCCTATCCCAAGTGGTTGTGGCAAGGTAAAGCAAATGCCCTCCACTTCTCTGGAAGAAACCACAGTGCCCAGCCATGTTCTAAGCCCTCCCATTCTCCCGGGGCTTCTGGCAGCAGGAGTGAAAAGAGAGGAGCAGAGCACTGGGACTCGTTTGACAAAAACCGGTTTCCCACGGGAAAGCCTTTCTCCACGTGCAGACATGCTCCCAGGTGCCTGTGGCAAGGGGAAGGAAATGCCATACACTGACCTGGAAGAGACCACAGGGCCCAGGCACAGTCTGAACCCTTCCCTCAACCCGGCGGTTTTGCTAGCAGGAGTTCAAGCCCAACGAGCACAGCCCGGAGAGGCCTGGGGCAAAAACGGCTTCCGACGAACAATAGGTGCTTGCTGTGGAACACCTATCCCAAGTGGGGGTAGCCAGCTCAACAAAATGCCACACACCCAGGTGTAAGAAACAACATTGCCCAGGCATGGTCTAAGCCCCTCACCTCGTCCCTGTGCTTTGGGGAGCCGGAGGGACACCCGAGGCCCAAGGCCCTGAGACCCCTTTGCAAAAAGCCGGCTTCCCACGGAGACAGTTTTCCTGAGGTGTAGACCCTCTCCCAAGTGGTTGTGGCAAGGTAAAGCCAATGCCCTCCACTTCTCTGGAAGAAACCACAGTGCCCAGCCATGTTCTAAGCCCTCCCATCCTCCCTGGGCTTCTGGCAGCAGGAGTGAAAAGAGAGGAGAAGAGCACTGGGACCCGTTTGACAAAAACCGGCTTCCCACGGGAAAGTCTTTCTCCACGTGCAGACATGCTCCCAGGTGCCTGTGGCAAGGGGAAGGAAATGCCATACACTGACCTGGAAGAGAGCACAGGGCCCAGGCACAGTCTGAACCCTTCCCTCAACCCGGCGGTTTTGCTAGCAGGAGTTCAAGCCCAACGAACACAGCCCGGAGAGCCCTGGGGCAAAAAAGGCTTCTGACGAACAATAGGTGCTTGCTGTGGAACACCTACCCCAAGTGGGGGTAGCCAGCTCAACAAAATGCCACACACCCAGGTGTAAGAAACAACATTGCCCAGGCATGGTCTAAGCCCCTCACCTCGTCCCTGTGCTTTGGGGAGCCGGAAGGACACCCGAGGCCCACGGCCCTGAGACCCCTTTGCAAAAAGCCGGCTTCCCACGGAAACAGTTTTCCTGAGGTGCAGACCCTATCCCAAGTGGTTGTGGCAAGGTAAAGCCAATGCCCTCCACTTCTCTGGAAGAAACCCCAGTGCCCAGCCATGTTCTTAGCCCACCATTCCTCCCTGGGCTTCTGGCAGCAGGAGTGAAAACAGAGGAGCATTGCACTGGGACCCGTTTGACGAAAACCGGCCTCCCACGGGAAAGTCTTTCTCCACGTGCAGACATGCTCCCAGGTGCCTGTGGCAAAGGGAAGGAAATGCCATACACTGACCTGGAAGAGACCACAGGGCCCAGGCACTGCCTGAACCCTTCCCTCAACCCGGCGGTTTTGCTAGCAGGAGTTCAACCCCAACGAACACAGCCCGGAGACCCCTGGGGCAAAAACGGCTTCCGACGAACAATAGGTGCTTGCTGTGGAACACCTATCCCAAGTGGGGGTAGCCAGCTCAACAAAATGCCACACACCCAGGTGTAAGAAACAACATTGCCCAGGCATGGTCTAAGCCCCTCACCTCGTCCCTGTGCTTTGGGGAGCCGGAGGGACACCCGAGGCCCACGGCCCTGAGACCCCTTTGCAAAAAGCCAGCTTCCCACGGAGACAGTTTTCCTGAGGTGTAGACCCTCTCCCAAGTGGTTGTGGCAAGGTAAAGCCAATGCCCTCCACTTCTGTGGAAGAAACCACAGTGCCCAGCCATGTTCTAAGCCCTCCCATCCTCCCTGGGCTTCTGGCAGCAGGAGTGAAAAGAGAGGAGCAGAGCACTGGGACCCGTTTCACAAAAACCGGCTTCCCACGGGAAAGTCTTTCTCCACGTGCAGACATGCTCCCAGGTGCCTGTGGCAAGGGGAAGGAAATGCCATACACTGACCTGGAAGAGACCACAGGGCCCAGGCACAGTCTGAACCCTTCCCTCAACCCGGCGGTTTTGCTAGCAGGAGTTCAAGCCCAACGAACACAGCCCGGAGAGCCCTGGGGCAAAAACGGCTTCCGACGAACAATAGGTGCTTGCTGTGGAACACCTATCCCAAGTGGGGGTAGCCAGCTCAACAAAATGCCACACACCCAGGTGTAAGAAATAACATTGCCCAGGCATGGTCTAAGCCCCTCACCTCGTCCCTGTGCTTTGGGGAGCCGGAGGGACACCCGAGGCCCACGGCCCTGAGACCCCTTTGCAAAAAGCCGGCTTCCCACGGAAACAGTTTTCCTGAGGTGCAGACCCTATCCCAAGTGGTTGTGGCAAGGTAAAGCAAATGCCCTCCACTTCTCTGGAAGAAACCACAGTGCCCAGCCATGTTCTAAGCCCTCCCATTCTCCCTGGGCTTCTGGCAGCAGGAGTGAAAAGAGAGGAGCAGAGCACTGGGACCCGTTTGACAAAAACCGGCTTCCCACGGGAAAGTCTTTCTCCACGTGCAGACATGCTCCCAGGTGCCTGTGGCAAGGGGAAGGAAATGCCATACACTGACCTGGAAGAGACCACAGGGCCCAGGCACAGTCTGAACCCTTCCCTCAACCCGGCGGTTTTGCTAGCAGGAGTTCAAGCCCAACGAACACAGCCCGGAGAGCCCTGGGGCAAAAACGGCTTCTGACGAACAATAGGTGCTTGCTGTGGAACACCTACCCCAAGTGGGGGTAGCCAGCTCAACAAAATGCCACACACCCAGGTGTAAGAAACAACATTGCCCAGGCATGGTCTAAGCCCCTCACCTCGTCCCTGTGCTTTGGGGAGCCGGAAGGACACCCGAGGCCCACGGCCCTGAGACCCCTTTGCAAAAAGCCGGCTTCCCACGGAAACAGTTTTCCTGAGGTGCAGACCCTATCCCAAGTGGTTGTGGCAAGGTAAAGCCAATGCCCTCCACTTCTGTGGAAGAAACCACAGTGCCCAGCCATGTTCTAAGCCCTCCCATTCTCCCTGGGCTTCTGGCAGCAGGAGTGAATAGAGAGGAGCAGAGCACTGGGACCCGTTTGACAAAAACCGGCTTCCCACGGGAAAGTCTTTCTCCACGTGCAGACAGGCTCCCAGGTGCCTGTGGCAAGGGGAAGGAAATGCCATACACTGACCTGGAAGAGACCACAGGGCCCAGGCACAGTCTGAACCCTTCCCTCAACCCGGCGGTTTTGCTAGCAGGAGCACAACCCCAACGAACACAGCCCGGAGACTCCTGGGGCAAAAACGGCTTCCGACGAACAATAGGTGCTTGCTGTGGAACACCTATCCCAAGTGGGGGTAGCCAGCTCAACAAAATGCCACACACCCAGGTGTAAGAAATAACATTGCCCAGGCATGGTCTAAGCCCCTCACCTCGTCCCTGTGCTTTGGGGAGCCGGAGGGACACCCGAGGCCCACGGCCCTGAGACCCCTTTGCAAAAAGCCGGCTTCCCCCGGAGACAGTTTTCCTGAGGTGTAGACCCTCTCCCAAGTGGTTGTGGCAAGGTAAAGCCAATGCCCTCCACTTCTGTGGAAGAAACCACAGTGCCCAGCCATGTTCTAAGCCCTCCCATCCTCCCTGGGCTTCTGGCAGCAGGAGTGAAAAGAGAGGAGCAGAGCACTGGGACCCGTTTGACAAAAACCGGCTTCCCAGGGGAAAGTCTTTCTCCACGTGCAGACATGCTCCCAGGTGCCTGTGGCAAGGGGAAGGAAATGCCATACACTGACCTGGAAGAGACCACAGGGCCCAGGCACAGTCTGAACCCTTCCCTCAACCCGGCGGTTTTGCTAGCAGGAGTTCAAGCCCAACGAACACAGCCCGGAGACCCCTGGGGCAAAAACGGCTTCCGACGAACAATACGTGCTTGCTGTGGAACACCTAGCCCAAGTGGGGGTTGCCAGCTCAACAAAATGCCACACACCCAGGTGTAAGAAACAACATTGCCCAGGCATGGTCTAAGCCCCTCACCTCGTCCCTGTGCTTTGGGGAGCCGGAGGGACACCCGAGGCCCACGGCCCTGAGACCCCTTTGCAAAAAGCCGGCTTCCCACGGAAACAGTTTTCCTGAGGTGCAGACCCTATCCCAAGTGGTTGTGGCAAGGTAAAGCAAATGCCCTCCACTTCTCTGGAAGAAACCACAGTGCCCAGCCATGTTCTAAGCCCTCCCATCCTCCCTGGGCTTCTGGCAGCAGGAGTGAAAAGAGAGGAGCAGAGCACTGGGACCCGTTTGACAAAAACCGGCTTCCCACGGGAAAGTCTTTCTCCACGTGCAGACATGCTCCCAGGTGCCTGTGGCAAGGGGAAGGAAATGCCATACACTGACCTGGAAGAGACCACAGGGCCCAGGCACAGTCTGAACCCTTCCCTCAACCCGGCGGTTTTGCTAGCAGGAGATCAAGCCCAACGAACACAGCCCGGAGACCCCTGGGGCAAAAACGGCTTCTGACGAACAATAGGTGCTTGCTGTGGAACACCTATCCCAAGTGGGGGTAGCCAGCTCAACAAATTCCACACACCCAGGTATAAGAAACAACATTGCCCAGGCATGGTCTAAGCCCCTCACCTCGTCCCTGTGCTTTGGGGAGCCGGAGGGACACCCGTGGCCCACGGCCCTGAGACCCCTTTGCAAAAAGCCGGCTTCCCACGGAGACAGTTTTCCTGAGGTGTAGACCCTCTCCCAAGTGGTTGTGGCAAGGTAAAGCCAATGCCCTCCACTTCTGTGGAAGAAACCACAGTGCCCAGCCATGTTCTAAGCCCTCCCATCCTCCCTGGGCTTCTGGCAGCAGGAGTGAAAAGAGAGGAGCAGAGCACTGGGACTCGTTTGACAAAAACCGGCTTCCCACGGGAAAGCCTTTCTCCACGTGCAGACATGCTCCCAGGTGCCTGTGGCAAGGGGAAGGAAATGCCATACACTGACCTGGAAGAGACCACAGGGCCCAGGCACAGTCTGAACCCTTCCCTCAACCCGGCGGTTTTGCTAGCAGGAGTTCAAGCCCAACGAACACAGCCCGGAGAGCCCTGGGGCAAAAACGGCTTCCGACGAACAATAGGTGCTTGCTGTGGAACACCTATCCCAAGTGGGGGTAGCCAGCTCAACAAAATGCCACACACCCAGGTGTAAGAAACAACATTGCCCAGGCATGGTCTAAGCCCCTCACCTCGTCCCTGTGCTTTGGGGAGCAGGAGGGACACCCGAGGCCCACGGCCCTGAGACCCCTTTGCAAAAAGCCGGCTTCCCACGGAAACAGTTTTCCTGAGGTGCAGACCCTATCCCAAGTGGTTGTGGCAAGGTAAAGCCAATGCCCTCCACTTCTCTGGAAGAAACCACAGTGCCCAGCCATGTTCTAAGCCCTCCCATCCTCCCTGGGCTTCTGGCAGCAGGAGTGAAAAGAGAGGAGCATTGCACTGGGACCCGTTTGACGAAAACCGGCCTCCCACGGGAAAGTCTTTCTCCACGTGCAGACATGCTCCCAGGTGCCTGTGGCAAGGGGAAGGAAATGCCATACACTTACCTGGAAGAGACCACAGGGCCCAGGCACTGCCTGAACCCTTCCCTCAACCCGGCGGTTTTGCTAGCAGGAGTTCAACCCCAACGAACACAGCCCGGAGACCCCTGGGGCAAAAACGGCTTCCGACGAACAATAGGTGCTTGCTGTGGAACACCTATCCCAAGTGGGGGTAGCCAGCTCAACAAAATGCCACACACCCAGGTGTAAGAAACAACATTGCCCAGGCATGGTCTAAGCCCCTCACCTCGTCCCTGTGCTTTGGGGAGCCGGAAGGACACCCGAGGCCCACGGCCCTGAGACCCCTTTGCAAAAAGCCGGCTTCCCACGGAGACAGTTTTCCTGAGGTGTAGACCCTCTCCCAAGTGGTTGTGGCAAGGTAAAGCCAATGCCCTCCACTTCTGTGGAAGAAACCACAGTGCCCAGCCATGTTCTAAGCCCTCCCATCCTCCCTGGGCTTCTGGCAGCAGGAGTGAAAAGAGAGGAGCAGAGCACTGGGACCCGTTTGACAAAAACCGGCTTCCTACGGGAAAGTCTTTCTCCACGTGCAGACATGCTCCCAGGTGCCTGTGGCAAGGGGAAGGAAATGCCATACACTGACCTGGAAGAGACCACAGGGCCCAGGCACAGTCTGAACCCTTCCCTCAACCCGGCGGTTTTGCTAGCAGGAGTTCAAGCCCAACGAACACAGCCCGCAGAGCCCTGGGGCAAAAACGGCTTCCGACGAACAATAGGTGCTTGCTGTGGAACACCTATCCCAAGTGGGGGTAGCCAGCTCAACAAAATGCCACACACCCAGGTGCAAGAAATAACATTGCCCAGGCATGGTCTAAGCCCCTCACCTCGTCCCTGTGCTTTGGGGAGCCGGAGGGACACCCGAGGCCCACGGCCCTGAGACCCCTTTGCAAAAAGCCGGCTTCCCACGGAGACAGTTTTCCTGAGGTGCAGACCCTATCCCAAGTGGTTGTGGCAAGGTAAAGCAAATGCCCTCCACTTCTCTGGAAGAAACCACAGTGCCCAGCCATGTTCTAAGCCCTCCCATTCTCCCTGGGCTTCTGGCAGCAGGAGTGAATAGAGCGGAGCAGAGCACTGGGACCCGTTTGACAAAAACCGGCTTCCCACGGGAAAGTCTTTCTCCACGTGCAGACATGCTCCCAGGTGCCTGTGGCAAGGGGAAGGAAATGCCATACACTGACCTGGAAGAGACCACAGGGCCCAGGCACAGTCTGAACCCTTCCCTCAACCCGGCGGTTTTGCTAGCAGGAGTTCAAGCCCAACGAACACAGCCCGGAGAGCCCTGGGGCAAAAACGGCTTCTGACGAACAATAGGTGCTTGCTGTGGAACACCTACCCCAAGTGGGGGTAGCCAGCTCAACAAAATGCCACACACCCAGGTGTAAGAAACAACATTGCCCAGGCATGGTCTAAGCCCCTCACCTCGTCCCTGTGCTTTGGGGAGCCGAAAGGACACCCGAGGCCCACGGCCCTGAGACCCCTTTGCAAAAAGCCGGCTTCCCACGGAAACAGTTTTCCTGAGGTGCAGACCCTATCCCAAGTGGTTGTGGCAAGGTAAAGCAAATGCCCTCCACTTCTCTGGAAGAAACCACAGTGCCCAGCCATGTTCTAAGCCCTCCCATTCTCCCTGGGCTTCTGGCAGCAGGAGTGAATAGAGAGGAGCAGAGCACTGGGACCCGTTTGACAAAAACCGGCTTCCCACGGGAAAGCCTTTCTCCACGTGCAGACATGCTCCCAGGTGCCTGTGGCAAGGGGAAGGAAATGCCATACACTGACCTGGAAGAGACCACAGGGCCCAGGCACAGTCTGAACCCTTCCCTCAACCCGGCGGTTTTGCTAGCAGGAGTTCAAGCCCAACGAACACAGCCCGGAGACCCCTGGGGGAAAAACGGCTTCCGACGAACAATAGGTGCTTGCTGTGGAACACCTATCCCAAGTGGGGGTAGCCAGCTCAACAAAATGCCACACACCCAGGTGTAAGAAACAACATTGCCCAGGCATGGTCTAAGCCCCTCACCTCGTCCCTGTGCTTTGGGGAGCCGGAGGGACACCCGAGGCCCACGGCCCTGAGACCCCTTTGCAAAAAGCCGGCTTCCCACGGAGACAGTTTTCCTGAGGTGTAGACCCTCTCCCAAGTGGTTGTGGCAAGGTAAAGCCAATGCCCTCCACTTCTGTGGAAGAAACCACAGTGCCCAGCCATGTTCTAAGCCCTCCCATCGTCCCTGGGCTTCTGGCAGCAGGAGTGAAAAGAGAGGAGCAGAGCACTGGGACCCGTTTGACAAAAACCGGCTTCCCACGGGAAAGTCTTTCTCCACGTGCAGACATGCTCCCAGGTGCCTGTGGCAAGGGGAAGGAAATGCCATACACTGACCTGGAAGAGACCACAGGGCCCAGGCACAGTCTGAACCCTTCCCTCAACCCGGCGGTTTTGCTAGCAGGAGCACAACCCCAACGAACACAGCCCGGAGACTCCTGGGGCAAAAACGGCTTCCGACGAACAATAGGGGCTTGCTGTGGAACACCTATCCTAAGTGGGGGTAGGCAGCTCAACAAAATGCCACACACCCAGGTGTAAGAAACAACATTGCCCAGGCATGGTCTAAGCCCCTCACCTCGTCCCTGTGCTTTGGGGAGCCGGAGGGACACCCGAGGCCCACGGCCCTGAGACCCCTTTGCAAAAAGCCGGCTTCCCACGGAAACAGTTTTCCTGAGGTGCAGAACCTATCCCAAGTGGTTGTGGCAAGGTAAAGCAAATGCCCTCCACTTCTCTGGAAGAAACCACAGTGCCCAGCCATGTTCTAAGCCCTCCCATCCTCCCTGGGCTTCTGGCAGCAGGAGTGAAAAGAGAGGAGCAGAGCACTGGGACCCGTTTGACAAAAACCGGCTTCCCACGGGAAAGTCTTTCTCCACGAGCAGACATGCTCCCAGGTGCCTGTGGCAAGGGGAAGGAAATGCCATACACTGACCTGGTAGAGACCACAGGGCCCAGGCACAGTCTGAACCCTTCCCTCAACCCGGCGGTTTTGCTAGCAGGAGTTCAACCCCAACGAACACAGCCCGGAGAACCCTGGGGCAAAAACGGCTTCCGACGAACAATAGGTGCTTGCTGTGAAACACCTATCCCAAGTGGGGTTAGCCAGCTCAACAAAATGCCACACACCCAGGTGTAAGAAACAACATTGCCCAGGCATGGTCTAAGCCCCTCACCTCGTCCCTGTGCTTTGGGGAGCCGGAGGGACACCCGAGGCCCACGGCCCTGAGACCCCTTTGCAAAAAGCCGGCTTCCCACGGAGACAGTTTTCCTGAGGTGTAGACCCTCTCCCAAGTGGTTGTGGCAAGGTAAAGCCAATGCCCTCCACTTCTGTGGAAGAAACCGCAGTGCCCAGCCATGTTCTAAGCCCTCCCATCCTCCCTGGGCTTCTGGCAGCAGGAGTGAAAAGAGAGGAGAAGAGCACTGGGACCCGTTTGACAAAAACCGGCTTCCCACGGGAAAGTCTTTCTCCACGTGCAGACATGCTCCCAGGTGCCTGTGGCAAGGGGAAGGAAATGCCATACACTGACCTGGAAGAGAGCACAGGGCCCAGGCACAGTCTGAACCCTTCCCTCAACCCGGCGGTTTTGCTAGCAGGAGTTCAAGCCCAACGAACACAGCCCGGAGACCCCTGGGGCAAAAACGGCTTCCGACGAACAATAGGTGCTTGCTGTGGAACACCTACCCCAAGTGGGGGTAGCCAGCTCAACAAAATGCCACACACCCAGGTGTAAGAAACAACATTGCCCAGGCATGGTCTAAGCCCCTCACCTCGTCCCTGTGCTTTGGGGAGCCGGAGGGACACCCGAGGCCCACGGCCCTGAGACCCCTTTGCATAAAGCCGGCTTCCCACGGAAACAGTTTTCCTGAGGTGCAGACCCTATCCCAAGTGGTTGTGGCAAGGTAAAGCAAATGCCCTCCACTTCTCTGGAAGAAACCACAGTGCCCAGCCATGTTCTAAGCCCTCCCATCCTCCCTGGGCTTCTGGCAGCAGGAGTGAAAAGAGAGGAGCAGAGCACTGGGACCCGTTTGACAAAAACCGGCTTCCCACGGGAAAGCCTTTCTCCACGTGCAGACATGCTCCCAGGTGCCTGTGGCAAGGGGAAGGAAATGCCATACACTGACCTGGAAGAGACCACAGGGCCCAGGCACAGTCTGAACCCTTCCCTCAACCCGGCGGTTTTGCTAGCAGGAGATCAAGCCCAACGAACACAGCCCGGAGACCCCTGGGGCAAAAACGGCTTCCGACGAACAATAGGTGCTTGCTGTGGAACACCTATCCCAAGTGGGGGTAGCCAGCTCAACAAATTCCACACACCCAGGTATAAGAAACAACATTGCCCAGGCATGGTCTAAGCCCCTCACCTCGTCCCTGTGCTTTGGGGAGCCGGAGGGACACCCGTGGCCCACGGCCCTGAGACCCCTTTGCAAAAAGCCGGCTTCCCACGGAGACAGTTTTCCTGAGGTGTAGACCCTCTCCCAAGTGGTTGTGGCAAGGTAAAGCCAATGCCCTCCACTTCTCTGGAAGAAACCACAGTGCCCAGCCATGTTCTAAGCCCTCCCATCCTCCCTGGGCTTCTGGCAGCAGGAGTGAAAAGAGAGGAGCAGAGCACTGGGACCCGTTTGACAAAAACTGGCTTCCCCCGGGAAAGCCTTTCTCCACGTGCAGACATGCTCCCAGGTGCCTGTGGCAAGGGGAAGGAAATGCCATACACTGACCTGGAAGAGACCACAGGGCCCAGGCACAGTCTGAACCCTTCCCTCAACCCGGCGGTTTTGCTAGCAGGAGTTCAAGCCCAACGAACACAGCCCGGAGACCCCTGGGGCAAAAACGGCTTCCGACGAACAATAGGTGCTTGCTGTGGAACACCTACCCCACGTGGGGGTAGCCAGCTCAACAAAATGCCACACACCCAGGTGTAAGAAACAACATTGCCCAGGCATGGTCTAAGCCCCTCACCTCGTCCCTGTGCTTTGGGGAGCCGGAGGGACACCCGAGGCCCACGGCCCTGAGACCCCTTTGCAAAAAGCCGGCTTCCCACGGAAACAGTTTTCCTGAGGTGCAGACCCTATCCCAAGTGGTTGTGGCAAGGTAAAGCAAATGCCCTCCACTTCTCTGGAAGAAACCACAGTGCCCAGCCATGTTCTAAGCCCTCCCATCCTCCCTGGGCTTCTGGCAGCAGGAGTGAAAAGAGAGGAGCAGAGCACTGGGACCCGTTTGACAAAAACCGGCTTCCCACGCGAAAGCCTTTCTCCACGTGCAGACATGCTCCCAGGTGCCTGTGGCAAGGGGAAGGAAATGCCATACACTGACCTGGAAGAGACCACAGGGCCCAGGCACAGTCTGAACCCTTCCCTCAACCCGGCGGTTTTGCTAGCAGGAGTTCAAGCCCAACGAACACAGCCCGGAGACCCCTGGGGCAAAAACGGCTTCTGACGAACAATAGGTGCTTGCTGTGGAACACCTATCCCAAGTGGGGGTAGCCAGCTCAACAAATTCCACACACCCAGGTATAAGAAACAACATTGCCCAGGCATGGTCTAAGCCCCTCACCTCGTCCCTGTGCTTTGGGGAGCCGGAGGGACACCCGTGGCCCACGGCCCTGAGACCCCTTTGCAAAAAGCCGGCTTCCCACGGAGACAGTTTTCCTGAGGTGTAGACCCTCTCCCAAGTGGTTGTGGCAAGGTAAAGCCAATGCCCTCCACTTCTGTGGAAGAAACCACAGTGCCCAGCCATGTTCTAAGCCCTCCCATCCTCCCTGGGCTTCTGGCAGCAGGAGTGAAAAGAGAGGAGCAGAGCACTGGGACTCGTTTGACAAAAACCGGCTTCCCACGGGAAAGCCTTTCTCCACGTGCAGACATGCTCCCAGGTGCCTGTGGCAAGGGGAAGGAAATGCCATACACTGACCTGGAAGAGACCACAGGGCCCAGGCACAGTCTGAACCCTTCCCTCAACCCGGCGGTTTTGCTAGCAGGAGTTCAAGCCCAACGAACACAGCCCGGAAAGCCCTGGGGCAAAAACGGCTTCCGACGAACAATAGGTGCTTGCTGTGGAACACCTATCCCAAGTGGGGGTAGCCAGCTCAACAAAATGCCACACACCCAGGTGTAAGAAACAACATTGCCCAGGCATGGTCTAAGCCCCTCACCTCGTCCCTGTGCTTTGGGGAGCCGGAGGGACACCCGAGGCCCACGGCCCTGAGACCCCTTTGCAAAAAGCCGGCTTCCCACGGAAACAGTTTTCCTGAGGTGCAGACCCTATCCCAAGTGGTTGTGGCAAGGTAAAGCCAATGCCCTCCACTTCTCTGGAAGAAACCACAGTGCCCAGCCATGTTCTAAGCCCTCCCATCCTCCCTGGGCTTCTGGCAGCAGGAGTGAAAAGAGAGGAGCATTGCACTGGGACCCGTTTGACGAAAACCGGCCTCCCACGGGAAAGTCTTTCTCCACGTGCAGACATGCTCCCAGGTGCCTGTGGCAAGGGGAAGGAAATGCCATACACTGACCTGGAAGAGACCACAGGGCCCAGGCACTGCCTGAACCCTTCCCTCAACCCGGCGGTTTTGCTAGCAGGAGTTCAACCCCAACGAACACAGCCCGGAGACCCCTGGGGCAAAAACGGCTTCCGACGAACAATAGGTGCTTGCTGTGGAACACCTATCCCAAGTGGGGGTAGCCAGCTCAACAAAATGCCACACACCCAGGTGTAAGAAACAACATTGCCCAGGCATGGTCTAAGCCCCTCACCTCGTCCCTGTGCTTTGGGGAGCCGGAAGGACACCCGAGGCCCACGGCCCTGAGACCCCTTTGCAAAAAGCCGGCTTCCCACGGAGACAGTTTTCCTGAGGTGTAGACCCTCTCCCAAGTGGTTGTGGCAAGGTAAAGCCAATGCCCTCCACTTCTGTGGAAGAAACCACAGTGCCCAGCCATGTTCTAAGCCCTCCCATCCTCCCTGGGCTTCTGGCAGCAGGAGTGAAAAGAGAGGAGCAGAGCACTGGGACCCGTTTGACAAAAACCGGCTTCCCACGGGAAAGTCTTTCTCCACGTGCAGACATGCTCCCAGGTGCCTGTGGCAAGGGGAAGGAAATGCCATACACTGACCTGGAAGAGACCACAGGGCCCAGGCACAGTCTGAACCCTTCCCTCAACCCGGCGGTTTTGCTAGCAGGAGTTCAAGCCCAACGAACACAGCCCGGAGAGCCCTGGGGCAAAAACGGCTTCCGACGAACAATAGGTGCTTGCTGTGGAACACCTATCCCAAGTGGGGGTAGCCAGCTCAACAAAATGCCACACACCCAGGTGCAAGAAATAACATTGCCCAGGCATGGTCTAAGCCCCTCACCTCGTCCCTGTGCTTTGGGGAGCCGGAGGGACACCCGAGGCCCACGGCCCTGAGACCCCTTTGCAAAAAGCCGGCTTCCCACGGAGACAGTTTTCCTGAGGTGCAGACCCTATCCCAAGTGGTTGTGGCAAGGTAAAGCAAATGCCCTCCACTTCTCTGGAAGAAACCACAGTGCCCAGCCATGTTCTAAGCCCTCCCATTCTCCCTGGGCTTCTGGCAGCAGGAGTGAATAGAGCGGAGCAGAGCACTGGGACCCGTTTGACAAAAACCGGCTTCCCACGGGAAAGTCTTTCTCCACGTGCAGACATGCTCCCAGGTGCCTGTGGCAAGGGGAAGGAAATGCCATACACTGACCTGGAAGAGACCACAGGGCCCAGGCACAGTCTGAACCCTTCCCTCAACCCGGCGGTTTTGCTAGCAGGAGTTCAAGCCCAACGAACACAGCCCGGAGACACCTGGGGCAAAAACGGCTTCCGACGAACAATAGGTGCTTGCTGTGGAACACCTATCCCAAGTGGGGGTAGCCAGCTCAACAAAATGCCACACACCCAGGTGTAAGAAACAACATTGCCCAGGCATGGTCTAAGCCCCTCACCTCGTCCCTGTGCTTTGGGGAGCCGGAGGGACACCCGAGGCCCACGGCCCTGAGACCCCTTTGCAAAAAGCCGGCTTCCCACGGAGACAGTTTTCCTGAGGTGTAGACCCTCTCCCAAGTGGTTGTGGCAAGGTAAAGCCAATGCCCTCCACTTCTGTGGAAGAAACCACAGTGCCCAGCCATGTTCTAAGCCCTCCCATCCTCCCTGGGCTTCTGGCAGCAGGAGTGAAAAGAGAGGAGCAGAGCACTGGGACCCGTTTGACAAAAACCGGCTTCCCACGGGAAAGTCTTTCTCCACGTGCAGACATGCTCCCAGGTGCCTGTGGCAAGGGGAAGGAAATGCCATACACTGACCTGGAAGAGACCACAGTGCCCAGGCACAGTCTGAACCCTTCCCTCAACCCGGCGGTTTTGCTAGCAGGAGTTCAAGCCCAACGAACGCAGCCCGGAGACCCCTGGGGCAAAAACGGCTTCCGACGAACAATAGGTGCTTGCTGTGCAACACCTATCCCAAGTGGGGGTAGCCAGCTCAACAAAATGCCACACACCCAGGTGTAAGAAACAACATTGCCCAGGCATGGTCTAAGCCCCTCACCTCGTCCCTGTGCTTTGGGGAGCCGGAGGGACACCCGAGGCCCACGGCCCTGAGACCCCTTTGCAAAAAGCCGGCTTCCCACGGAAACAGTTTTCCTGAGGTGTAGACCCTCTCCCAAGTGGTTGTGGCAAGGTAAAGCCAATGCCCTCCACTTCTCTGGAAGAAACCACAGTGCCCAGCCATGTTCTAAGCCCTCCCATCCTCCCTGGGCTTCTGGCAGCAGGAGTGAAAAGAGAGGAGCAGAGCACTGGGACCCGTTTGACAAAAACTGGCTTCCCACGGGAAAGCCTTTCTCCACGTGCAGACATGCTCCCAGGTGCCTGTGGCAAGGGGAAGGAAATGCCATACACTGACCTGGAAGAGACCACAGCGCCCAGGCACTGCCTGAAGCCTTCCCTCAACCCGGCGGTTTTGCTAGCAGGAGTTCAACCCCAACGAACACAGCCCGGAGACCCCTGGGGCAAAAACGGCTTCCGACGAACAATAGGTGCTTGCTGTGGAACACCTATCCCAAGTGGGGGTAGCCAGCTCAACAAAATGCCACACACCCAGGTGTAAGAAACAACATTGCCCAGGCATGGTCTAAGCCCCTCACCTCGTCCCTGTGCTTTGGGGAGCGGGAGGGACACCCGAGGCCCACGGCCCTGAGACCCCTTTGCAAAAAGCCGGCTTCCCACGGAGACAGTTTTCCTGAGGTGTAGACCCTCTCCCAAGTGGTTGTGGCAAGGTAAAGCCAATGCCCTCCACTTCTCTGGAAGAAACCACAGTGCCCAGCCATGTTCTAAGCCCTCCCATCCTCCCTGGGCTTCTGGCAGCAGGAGTGAAAAGAGAGGAGCAGAGCACTGGGACCCGTTTGACAAAAACTGGCTTCCCACGGGAAAGCCTTTCTCCACGTGCAGACATGCTCCCAGGTGCCTGTGGCAAGGGGAAGGAAATGCCATACACTGACCTGGAAGAGACCACAGCGCCCAGGCACTGCCTGAAGCCTTCCCTCAACCCGGCGGTTTTGCTAGCAGGAGTTCAACCCCAACGAACACAGCCCGGAGACCCCTGGGGCAAAAACGGCTTCCGACGAACAATAGGTGCTTGCTGTGGAACACCTATCCCAAGTGGGGGTAGCCAGCTCAACAAAATGCCACACACCCAGGTGTAAGAAACAACATTGCCCAGGCATGGTCTAAGCCCCTCACCTCGTCCCTGTGCTTTGGGGAGCGGGAGGGACACCCGAGGCCCACGGCCCTGAGACCCCTTTGCAAAAAGCCGGCTTCCCACGGAGACAGTTTTCCTGAGGTGTAGACCCTCTCCCAAGTGGTTGTGGCAAGGTAAAGCCAATGCCCTCCACTTCTGTGGAAGAAACCACAGTGCCCAGCCATGTTCTAAGCCCTCCCATCCTCCCTGGGCTTCTGGCAGCAGGAGTGAAAAGAGAGGAGCAGAGCACTGGGACCCATTTGACAAAAACCGGCTTCCCACGGGAAAGTCTTTCTCCACGTGCAGACATGCTCCCAGGTGCCTGTGGCAAGGGGAAGGAAATGCCATACACTGACCTGGAAGAGACCACAGGGCCCAGGCACAGTCTGAACCCTTCCCTCAACCCGGCGGTTTTGCTAGCAGGAGCACAACCCCAACGAACACAGCCCGGAGACTCCTGGGGCAAAAACGGCTTCCGACGAACAATAGGTGCTTGCTGTGGAACACCTATCCCAAGTGGGGGTAGCCAGCTCAACAAAATGCCACACACCCAGGTGTAAGAAATAACATTGCCCAGGCATGGTCTAAGCCCCTCACCTCGTCCCTGTGCTTTGGGGAGCCGGAGGGACACCCGAGGCCCACGGCCCTGAGACCCCTTTGCAAAAAGCCGGCTTCCCCCGGAGACAGTTTTCCTGAGGTGTAGACCCTCTCCCAAGTGGTTGTGGCAAGGTAAAGCCAATGCCCTCCACTTCTGTGGAAGAAACCACAGTGCCCAGCCATGTTCTAAGCCCTCCCATCCTCCCTGGGCTTCTGGCAGCAGGAGTGAAAAGAGAGGAGCAGAGCACTGGGACCCGTTTGACAAAAACCGGCTTCCCAGGGGAAAGTCTTTCTCCACGTGCAGACATGCTCCCAGGTGCCTGTGGCAAGGGGAAGGAAATGCCATACACTGACCTGGAAGAGACCACAGGGCCCAGGCACAGTCTGAACCCTTCCCTCAACCCGGCGGTTTTGCTAGCAGGAGTTCAAGCCCAACGAACACAGCCCGGAGACCCCTGGGGCAAAAACGGCTTCCGACGAACAATACGTGCTTGCTGTGGAACACCTAGCCCAAGTGGGGGTTGCCAGCTCAACAAAATGCCACACACCCAGGTGTAAGAAACAACATTGCCCAGGCATGGTCTAAGCCCCTCACCTCGTCCCTGTGCTTTGGGGAGCCGGAGGGACACCCGAGGCCCACGGCCCTGAGACCCCTTTGCAAAAAGCCGGCTTCCCACGGAAACAGTTTTCCTGAGGTGCAGACCCTATCCCAAGTGGTTGTGGCAAGGTAAAGCAAATGCCCTCCACTTCTCTGGAAGAAACCACAGTGCCCAGCCATGTTCTAAGCCCTCCCATCCTCCCTGGGCTTCTGGCAGCAGGAGTGAAAAGAGAGGAGCAGAGCACTGGGACCCGTTTGACAAAAACCGGCTTCCCACGGGAAAGTCTTTCTCCACGTGCAGACATGCTCCCAGGTGCCTGTGGCAAGGGGAAGGAAATGCCATACACTGACCTGGAAGAGACCACAGGGCCCAGGCACAGTCTGAACCCTTCCCTCAACCCGGCGGTTTTGCTAGCAGGAGATCAAGCCCAACGAACACAGCCCGGAGACCCCTGGGGCAAAAACGGCTTCTGACGAACAATAGGTGCTTGCTGTGGAACACCTATCCCAAGTGGGGGTAGCCAGCTCAACAAATTCCACACACCCAGGTATAAGAAACAACATTGCCCAGGCATGGTCTAAGCCCCTCACCTCGTCCCTGTGCTTTGGGGAGCCGGAGGGACACCCGTGGCCCACGGCCCTGAGACCCCTTTGCAAAAAGCCGGCTTCCCACGGAGACAGTTTTCCTGAGGTGTAGACCCTCTCCCAAGTGGTTGTGGCAAGGTAAAGCCAATGCCCTCCACTTCTGTGGAAGAAACCACAGTGCCCAGCCATGTTCTAAGCCCTCCCATCCTCCCTGGGCTTCTGGCAGCAGGAGTGAAAAGAGAGGAGCAGAGCACTGGGACTCGTTTGACAAAAACCGGCTTCCCACGGGAAAGCCTTTCTCCACGTGCAGACATGCTCCCAGGTGCCTGTGGCAAGGGGAAGGAAATGCCATACACTGACCTGGAAGAGACCACAGGGCCCAGGCACAGTCTGAACCCTTCCCTCAACCCGGCGGTTTTGCTAGCAGGAGTTCAACCCCAACGAACACAGCCCGGAGAGCCCTGGGGCAAAAACGGCTTCCGACGAACAATAGGTGCTTGCTGTGGAACACCTATCCCAAGTGGGGGTAGCCAGCTCAACAAAATGCCACACACCCAGGTGTAAGAAACAACATTGCCCAGGCATGGTCTAAGCCCCTCACCTCGTCCCTGTGCTTTGGGGAGCAGGAGGGACACCCGAGGCCCACGGCCCTGAGACCCCTTTGCAAAAAGCCGGCTTCCCACGGAAACAGTTTTCCTGAGGTGCAGACCCTATCCCAAGTGGTTGTGGCAAGGTAAAGCCAATGCCCTCCACTTCTCTGGAAGAAACCACAGTGCCCAGCCATGTTCTAAGCCCTCCCATCCTCCCTGGGCTTCTGGCAGCAGGAGTGAAAAGAGAGGAGCATTGCACTGGGACCCGTTTGACGAAAACCGGCCTCCCACGGGAAAGTCTTTCTCCACGTGCAGACATGCTCCCAGGTGCCTGTGGCAAGGGGAAGGAAATGCCATACACTGACCTGGAAGAGACCACAGGGCCCAGGCACTGCCTGAACCCTTCCCTCAACCCGGCGGTTTTGCTAGCAGGAGTTCAACCCCAACGAACACAGCCCGGAGACCCCTGGGGCAAAAACGGCTTCCGACGAACAATAGGTGCTTGCTGTGGAACACCTATCCCAAGTGGGGGTAGCCAGCTCAACAAAATGCCACACACCCAGGTGTAAGAAACAACATTGCCCAGGCATGGTCTAAGCCCCTCACCTCGTCCCTGTGCTTTGGGGAGCCGGAAGGACACCCGAGGCCCACGGCCCTGAGACCCCTTTGCAAAAAGCCGGCTTCCCACGGAGACAGTTTTCCTGAGGTGTAGACCCTCTCCCAAGTGGTTGTGGCAAGGTAAAGCCAATGCCCTCCACTTCTGTGGAAGAAACCACAGTGCCCAGCCATGTTCTAAGCCCTCCCATCCTCCCTGGGCTTCTGGCAGCAGGAGTGAAAAGAGAGGAGCAGAGCACTGGGACCCGTTTGACAAAAACCGGCTTCCTACGGGAAAGTCTTTCTCCACGTGCAGACATGCTCCCAGGTGCCTGTGGCAAGGGGAAGGAAATGCCATACACTGACCTGGAAGAGACCACAGGGCCCAGGCACAGTCTGAACCCTTCCCTCAACCCGGCGGTTTTGCTAGCAGGAGTTCAAGCCCAACGAACACAGCCCGCAGAGCCCTGGGGCAAAAACGGCTTCCGACGAACAATAGGTGCTTGCTGTGGAACACCTATCCCAAGTGGGGGTAGCCAGCTCAACAAAATGCCACACACCCAGGTGCAAGAAATAACATTGCCCAGGCATGGTCTAAGCCCCTCACCTCGTCCCTGTGCTTTGGGGAGCCGGAGGGACACCCGAGGCCCACGGCCCTGAGACCCCTTTGCAAAAAGCCGGCTTCCCACGGAGACAGTTTTCCTGAGGTGCAGACCCTATCCCAAGTGGTTGTGGCAAGGTAAAGCAAATGCCCTCCACTTCTCTGGAAGAAACCACAGTGCCCAGCCATGTTCTAAGCCCTCCCATTCTCCCTGGGCTTCTGGCAGCAGGAGTGAATAGAGCGGAGCAGAGCACTGGGACCCGTTTGACAAAAACCGGCTTCCCACGGGAAAGTCTTTCTCCACGTGCAGACATGCTCCCAGGTGCCTGTGGCAAGGGGAAGGAAATGCCATACACTGACCTGGAAGAGACCACAGGGCCCAGGCACAGTCTGAACCCTTCCCTCAACCCGGCGGTTTTGCTAGCAGGAGTTCAAGCCCAACGAACACAGCCCGGAGAGCCCTGGGGCAAAAACGGCTTCTGACGAACAATAGGTGCTTGCTGTGGAACACCTACCCCAAGTGGGGGTAGCCAGCTCAACAAAATGCCACACACCCAGGTGTAAGAAACAACATTGCCCAGGCATGGTCTAAGCCCCTCACCTCGTCCCTGTGCTTTGGGGAGCCGAAAGGACACCCGAGGCCCACGGCCCTGAGACCCCTTTGCAAAAAGCCGGCTTCCCACGGAAACAGTTTTCCTGAGGTGCAGACCCTATCCCAAGTGGTTGTGGCAAGGTAAAGCAAATGCCCTCCACTTCTCTGGAAGAAACCACAGTGCCCAGCCATGTTCTAAGCCCTCCCATTCTCCCTGGGCTTCTGGCAGCAGGAGTGAATAGAGAGGAGCAGAGCACTGGGACCCGTTTGACAAAAACCGGCTTCCCACGGGAAAGCCTTTCTCCACGTGCAGACATGCTCCCAGGTGCCTGTGGCAAGGGGAAGGAAATGCCATACACTGACCTGGAAGAGACCACAGGGCCCAGGCACAGTCTGAACCCTTCCCTCAACCCGGCGGTTTTGCTAGCAGGAGTTCAAGCCCAACGAACACAGCCCGGAGACCCCTGGGGGAAAAACGGCTTCCGACGAACAATAGGTGCTTGCTGTGGAACACCTATCCCAAGTGGGGGTAGCCAGCTCAACAAAATGCCACACACCCAGGTGTAAGAAACAACATTGCCCAGGCATGGTCTAAGCCCCTCACCTCGTCCCTGTGCTTTGGGGAGCCGGAGGGACACCCGAGGCCCACGGCCCTGAGACCCCTTTGCAAAAAGCCGGCTTCCCACGGAGACAGTTTTCCTGAGGTGTAGACCCTCTCCCAAGTGGTTGTGGCAAGGTAAAGCCAATGCCCTCCACTTCTGTGGAAGAAACCACAGTGCCCAGCCATGTTCTAAGCCCTCCCATCGTCCCTGGGCTTCTGGCAGCAGGAGTGAAAAGAGAGGAGCAGAGCACTGGGACCCGTTTGACAAAAACCGGCTTCCCACGGGAAAGTCTTTCTCCACGTGCAGACATGCTCCCAGGTGCCTGTGGCAAGGGGAAGGAAATGCCATACACTGACCTGGAAGAGACCACAGGGCCCAGGCACAGTCTGAACCCTTCCCTCAACCCGGCGGTTTTGCTAGCAGGAGCACAACCCCAACGAACACAGCCCGGAGACTCCTGGGGCAAAAACGGCTTCCGACGAACAATAGGGGCTTGCTGTGGAACACCTATCCTAAGTGGGGGTAGGCAGCTCAACAAAATGCCACACACCCAGGTGTAAGAAACAACATTGCCCAGGCATGGTCTAAGCCCCTCACCTCGTCCCTGTGCTTTGGGGAGCCGGAGGGACACCCGAGGCCCACGGCCCTGAGACCCCTTTGCAAAAAGCCGGCTTCCCACGGAAACAGTTTTCCTGAGGTGCAGAACCTATCCCAAGTGGTTGTGGCAAGGTAAAGCAAATGCCCTCCACTTCTCTGGAAGAAACCACAGTGCCCAGCCATGTTCTAAGCCCTCCCATCCTCCCTGGGCTTCTGGCAGCAGGAGTGAAAAGAGAGGAGCAGAGCACTGGGACCCGTTTGACAAAAACCGGCTTCCCACGGGAAAGTCTTTCTCCACGAGCAGACATGCTCCCAGGTGCCTGTGGCAAGGGGAAGGAAATGCCATACACTGACCTGGTAGAGACCACAGGGCCCAGGCACAGTCTGAACCCTTCCCTCAACCCGGCGGTTTTGCTAGCAGGAGTTCAACCCCAACGAACACAGCCCGGAGAACCCTGGGGCAAAAACGGCTTCCGACGAACAATAGGTGCTTGCTGTGAAACACCTATCCCAAGTGGGGTTAGCCAGCTCAACAAAATGCCACACACCCAGGTGTAAGAAACAACATTGCCCAGGCATGGTCTAAGCCCCTCACCTCGTCCCTGTGCTTTGGGGAGCCGGAGGGACACCCGAGGCCCACGGCCCTGAGACCCCTTTGCAAAAAGCCGGCTTCCCACGGAGACAGTTTTCCTGAGGTGTAGACCCTCTCCCAAGTGGTTGTGGCAAGGTAAAGCCAATGCCCTCCACTTCTGTGGAAGAAACCGCAGTGCCCAGCCATGTTCTAAGCCCTCCCATCCTCCCTGGGCTTCTGGCAGCAGGAGTGAAAAGAGAGGAGAAGAGCACTGGGACCCGTTTGACAAAAACCGGCTTCCCACGGGAAAGTCTTTCTCCACGTGCAGACATGCTCCCAGGTGCCTGTGGCAAGGGGAAGGAAATGCCATACACTGACCTGGAAGAGAGCACAGGGCCCAGGCACAGTCTGAACCCTTCCCTCAACCCGGCGGTTTTGCTAGCAGGAGTTCAAGCCCAACGAACACAGCCCGGAGACCCCTGGGGCAAAAACGGCTTCCGACGAACAATAGGTGCTTGCTGTGGAACACCTACCCCAAGTGGGGGTAGCCAGCTCAACAAAATGCCACACACCCAGGTGTAAGAAACAACATTGCCCAGGCATGGTCTAAGCCCCTCACCTCGTCCCTGTGCTTTGGGGAGCCGGAGGGACACCCGAGGCCCACGGCCCTGAGACCCCTTTGCATAAAGCCGGCTTCCCACGGAAACAGTTTTCCTGAGGTGCAGACCCTATCCCAAGTGGTTGTGGCAAGGTAAAGCAAATGCCCTCCACTTCTCTGGAAGAAACCACAGTGCCCAGCCATGTTCTAAGCCCTCCCATCCTCCCTGGGCTTCTGGCAGCAGGAGTGAAAAGAGAGGAGCAGAGCACTGGGACCCGTTTGACAAAAACCGGCTTCCCACGGGAAAGCCTTTCTCCACGTGCAGACATGCTCCCAGGTGCCTGTGGCAAGGGGAAGGAAATGCCATACACTGACCTGGAAGAGACCACAGGGCCCAGGCACAGTCTGAACCCTTCCCTCAACCCGGCGGTTTTGCTAGCAGGAGATCAAGCCCAACGAACACAGCCCGGAGACCCCTGGGGCAAAAACGGCTTCCGACGAACAATAGGTGCTTGCTGTGGAACACCTATCCCAAGTGGGGGTAGCCAGCTCAACAAATTCCACACACCCAGGTATAAGAAACAACATTGCCCAGGCATGGTCTAAGCCCCTCACCTCGTCCCTGTGCTTTGGGGAGCCGGAGGGACACCCGTGGCCCACGGCCCTGAGACCCCTTTGCAAAAAGCCGGCTTCCCACGGAGACAGTTTTCCTGAGGTGTAGACCCTCTCCCAAGTGGTTGTGGCAAGGTAAAGCCAATGCCCTCCACTTCTCTGGAAGAAACCACAGTGCCCAGCCATGTTCTAAGCCCTCCCATCCTCCCTGGGCTTCTGGCAGCAGGAGTGAAAAGAGAGGAGCAGAGCACTGGGACCCGTTTGACAAAAACTGGCTTCCCCCGGGAAAGCCTTTCTCCACGTGCAGACATGCTCCCAGGTGCCTGTGGCAAGGGGAAGGAAATGCCATACACTGACCTGGAAGAGACCACAGGGCCCAGGCACAGTCTGAACCCTTCCCTCAACCCGGCGGTTTTGCTAGCAGGAGTTCAAGCCCAACGAACACAGCCCGGAGACCCCTGGGGCAAAAACGGCTTCCGACGAACAATAGGTGCTTGCTGTGGAACACCTACCCCACGTGGGGGTAGCCAGCTCAACAAAATGCCACACACCCAGGTGTAAGAAACAACATTGCCCAGGCATGGTCTAAGCCCCTCACCTCGTCCCTGTGCTTTGGGGAGCCGGAGGGACACCCGAGGCCCACGGCCCTGAGACCCCTTTGCAAAAAGCCGGCTTCCCACGGAAACAGTTTTCCTGAGGTGCAGACCCTATCCCAAGTGGTTGTGGCAAGGTAAAGCAAATGCCCTCCACTTCTCTGGAAGAAACCACAGTGCCCAGCCATGTTCTAAGCCCTCCCATCCTCCCTGGGCTTCTGGCAGCAGGAGTGAAAAGAGAGGAGCAGAGCACTGGGACCCGTTTGACAAAAACCGGCTTCCCACGCGAAAGCCTTTCTCCACGTGCAGACATGCTCCCAGGTGCCTGTGGCAAGGGGAAGGAAATGCCATACACTGACCTGGAAGAGACCACAGGGCCCAGGCACAGTCTGAACCCTTCCCTCAACCCGGCGGTTTTGCTAGCAGGAGTTCAAGCCCAACGAACACAGCCCGGAGACCCCTGGGGCAAAAACGGCTTCTGACGAACAATAGGTGCTTGCTGTGGAACACCTATCCCAAGTGGGGGTAGCCAGCTCAACAAATTCCACACACCCAGGTATAAGAAACAACATTGCCCAGGCATGGTCTAAGCCCCTCACCTCGTCCCTGTGCTTTGGGGAGCCGGAGGGACACCCGTGGCCCACGGCCCTGAGACCCCTTTGCAAAAAGCCGGCTTCCCACGGAGACAGTTTTCCTGAGGTGTAGACCCTCTCCCAAGTGGTTGTGGCAAGGTAAAGCCAATGCCCTCCACTTCTGTGGAAGAAACCACAGTGCCCAGCCATGTTCTAAGCCCTCCCATCCTCCCTGGGCTTCTGGCAGCAGGAGTGAAAAGAGAGGAGCAGAGCACTGGGACTCGTTTGACAAAAACCGGCTTCCCACGGGAAAGCCTTTCTCCACGTGCAGACATGCTCCCAGGTGCCTGTGGCAAGGGGAAGGAAATGCCATACACTGACCTGGAAGAGACCACAGGGCCCAGGCACAGTCTGAACCCTTCCCTCAACCCGGCGGTTTTGCTAGCAGGAGTTCAAGCCCAACGAACACAGCCCGGAAAGCCCTGGGGCAAAAACGGCTTCCGACGAACAATAGGTGCTTGCTGTGGAACACCTATCCCAAGTGGGGGTAGCCAGCTCAACAAAATGCCACACACCCAGGTGTAAGAAACAACATTGCCCAGGCATGGTCTAAGCCCCTCACCTCGTCCCTGTGCTTTGGGGAGCCGGAGGGACACCCGAGGCCCACGGCCCTGAGACCCCTTTGCAAAAAGCCGGCTTCCCACGGAAACAGTTTTCCTGAGGTGCAGACCCTATCCCAAGTGGTTGTGGCAAGGTAAAGCCAATGCCCTCCACTTCTCTGGAAGAAACCACAGTGCCCAGCCATGTTCTAAGCCCTCCCATCCTCCCTGGGCTTCTGGCAGCAGGAGTGAAAAGAGAGGAGCATTGCACTGGGACCCGTTTGACGAAAACCGGCCTCCCACGGGAAAGTCTTTCTCCACGTGCAGACATGCTCCCAGGTGCCTGTGGCAAGGGGAAGGAAATGCCATACACTGACCTGGAAGAGACCACAGGGCCCAGGCACTGCCTGAACCCTTCCCTCAACCCGGCGGTTTTGCTAGCAGGAGTTCAACCCCAACGAACACAGCCCGGAGACCCCTGGGGCAAAAACGGCTTCCGACGAACAATAGGTGCTTGCTGTGGAACACCTATCCCAAGTGGGGGTAGCCAGCTCAACAAAATGCCACACACCCAGGTGTAAGAAACAACATTGCCCAGGCATGGTCTAAGCCCCTCACCTCGTCCCTGTGCTTTGGGGAGCCGGAAGGACACCCGAGGCCCACGGCCCTGAGACCCCTTTGCAAAAAGCCGGCTTCCCACGGAGACAGTTTTCCTGAGGTGTAGACCCTCTCCCAAGTGGTTGTGGCAAGGTAAAGCCAATGCCCTCCACTTCTGTGGAAGAAACCACAGTGCCCAGCCATGTTCTAAGCCCTCCCATCCTCCCTGGGCTTCTGGCAGCAGGAGTGAAAAGAGAGGAGCAGAGCACTGGGACCCGTTTGACAAAAACCGGCTTCCCACGGGAAAGTCTTTCTCCACGTGCAGACATGCTCCCAGGTGCCTGTGGCAAGGGGAAGGAAATGCCATACACTGACCTGGAAGAGACCACAGGGCCCAGGCACAGTCTGAACCCTTCCCTCAACCCGGCGGTTTTGCTAGCAGGAGTTCAAGCCCAACGAACACAGCCCGGAGAGCCCTGGGGCAAAAACGGCTTCCGACGAACAATAGGTGCTTGCTGTGGAACACCTATCCCAAGTGGGGGTAGCCAGCTCAACAAAATGCCACACACCCAGGTGCAAGAAATAACATTGCCCAGGCATGGTCTAAGCCCCTCACCTCGTCCCTGTGCTTTGGGGAGCCGGAGGGACACCCGAGGCCCACGGCCCTGAGACCCCTTTGCAAAAAGCCGGCTTCCCACGGAGACAGTTTTCCTGAGGTGCAGACCCTATCCCAAGTGGTTGTGGCAAGGTAAAGCAAATGCCCTCCACTTCTCTGGAAGAAACCACAGTGCCCAGCCATGTTCTAAGCCCTCCCATTCTCCCTGGGCTTCTGGCAGCAGGAGTGAATAGAGCGGAGCAGAGCACTGGGACCCGTTTGACAAAAACCGGCTTCCCACGGGAAAGTCTTTCTCCACGTGCAGACATGCTCCCAGGTGCCTGTGGCAAGGGGAAGGAAATGCCATACACTGACCTGGAAGAGACCACAGGGCCCAGGCACAGTCTGAACCCTTCCCTCAACCCGGCGGTTTTGCTAGCAGGAGTTCAAGCCCAACGAACACAGCCCGGAGACACCTGGGGCAAAAACGGCTTCCGACGAACAATAGGTGCTTGCTGTGGAACACCTATCCCAAGTGGGGGTAGCCAGCTCAACAAAATGCCACACACCCAGGTGTAAGAAACAACATTGCCCAGGCATGGTCTAAGCCCCTCACCTCGTCCCTGTGCTTTGGGGAGCCGGAGGGACACCCGAGGCCCACGGCCCTGAGACCCCTTTGCAAAAAGCCGGCTTCCCACGGAGACAGTTTTCCTGAGGTGTAGACCCTCTCCCAAGTGGTTGTGGCAAGGTAAAGCCAATGCCCTCCACTTCTGTGGAAGAAACCACAGTGCCCAGCCATGTTCTAAGCCCTCCCATCCTCCCTGGGCTTCTGGCAGCAGGAGTGAAAAGAGAGGAGCAGAGCACTGGGACCCGTTTGACAAAAACCGGCTTCCCACGGGAAAGTCTTTCTCCACGTGCAGACATGCTCCCAGGTGCCTGTGGCAAGGGGAAGGAAATGCCATACACTGACCTGGAAGAGACCACAGTGCCCAGGCACAGTCTGAACCCTTCCCTCAACCCGGCGGTTTTGCTAGCAGGAGTTCAAGCCCAACGAACGCAGCCCGGAGACCCCTGGGGCAAAAACGGCTTCCGACGAACAATAGGTGCTTGCTGTGCAACACCTATCCCAAGTGGGGGTAGCCAGCTCAACAAAATGCCACACACCCAGGTGTAAGAAACAACATTGCCCAGGCATGGTCTAAGCCCCTCACCTCGTCCCTGTGCTTTGGGGAGCCGGAGGGACACCCGAGGCCCACGGCCCTGAGACCCCTTTGCAAAAAGCCGGCTTCCCACGGAAACAGTTTTCCTGAGGTGTAGACCCTCTCCCAAGTGGTTGTGGCAAGGTAAAGCCAATGCCCTCCACTTCTCTGGAAGAAACCACAGTGCCCAGCCATGTTCTAAGCCCTCCCATCCTCCCTGGGCTTCTGGCAGCAGGAGTGAAAAGAGAGGAGCAGAGCACTGGGACCCGTTTGACAAAAACTGGCTTCCCACGGGAAAGCCTTTCTCCACGTGCAGACATGCTCCCAGGTGCCTGTGGCAAGGGGAAGGAAATGCCATACACTGACCTGGAAGAGACCACAGCGCCCAGGCACTGCCTGAAGCCTTCCCTCAACCCGGCGGTTTTGCTAGCAGGAGTTCAACCCCAACGAACACAGCCCGGAGACCCCTGGGGCAAAAACGGCTTCCGACGAACAATAGGTGCTTGCTGTGGAACACCTATCCCAAGTGGGGGTAGCCAGCTCAACAAAATGCCACACACCCAGGTGTAAGAAACAACATTGCCCAGGCATGGTCTAAGCCCCTCACCTCGTCCCTGTGCTTTGGGGAGCGGGAGGGACACCCGAGGCCCACGGCCCTGAGACCCCTTTGCAAAAAGCCGGCTTCCCACGGAGACAGTTTTCCTGAGGTGTAGACCCTCTCCCAAGTGGTTGTGGCAAGGTAAAGCCAATGCCCTCCACTTCTGTGGAAGAAACCACAGTGCCCAGCCATGTTCTAAGCCCTCCCATCCTCCCTGGGCTTCTGGCAGCAGGAGTGAAAAGAGAGGAGCAGAGCACTGGGACCCGTTTGACAAAAACCGGCTTCCCACGGGAAAGTCTTTCTCCACGTGCAGACATGCTCCCAGGTGCCTGTGGCAAGGGGAAGGAAATGCCATACACTGACCTGGAAGAGACCACAGGGCCCAGGCACAGTCTGAACCCTTCCCTCAACCCGGCGGTTTTGCTAGCAGGAGTTCAAGCCCAACGAACACAGCCCGGAGAGCCCTGGGGCAAAAACGGCTTCTGACGAACAATAGGTGCTTGCTGTGGAACACCTACCCCAAGTGGGGGTAGCCAGCTCAACAAAATGCCACACACCGAGGTGTAAGAAACAATATTGCCCAGGCATGGTCTAAGCCCCTCACCTCGTCCCTGTGCTTTGGGGAGCCGGAAGGACACCCGAGGCCCAGGGCCCTGAGACCCCTTTGCAAAAAGCCGGCTTCCCACGGAAACAGTTTTCCTGCGGTGCAGACCCTATCCCAAGTGGTTGTGGCAAGGTAAAGCAAATGCCCTCCACTTCTCTGGAAGAAACCACAGTGCCCAGCCATGTTCTAAGCCCTCCCATTCTCCCTGGGCTTCTGGCAGCAGGAGTGAATAGAGAGGAGCAGAGCACTGGGACCCGTTTGACAAAAACCGGCTTCCCACGGGAAAGTCTTTCTCCACGTGCAGACATGCTCCCAGGTGCCTGTGGCAAGGGGAAGGAAATGCCATACACTGACCTGGAAGAGACCACAGGGCCCAGGCACAGTCTGAACCCTTCCCTCAACCCGGCGGTTTTGCTAGCAGGAGCACAACCCCAACGAACACAGCCCGGAGACTCCTGGGGCAAAAACGGCTTCCGACGAACAATAGGGGCTAGCTGTGGAACACCTATCCTAAGTGGGGGTAGGCAGCTCAACAAAATGCCACACACCCAGGTGTAAGAAACAACATTGCCCAGGCATGGTCTAAGCCCCTCACCTCGTCCCTGTGCTTTGGGGAGCCGGAGGGACACCCGAGGCCCACGGCCCTGAGACCCCTTTGCAAAAAGCCGGCTTCCCACGGAAACAGTTTTCCTGAGGTGCAGACCCTATCCCAAGTGGTTGTGGCAAGGTAAAGCAAATGCCCTCCACTTCTCTGGAAGAAACCACAGTGCCCAGCCATGTTCTAAGCCCTCCCATCCTCCCTGGGCTTCTGGCAGCAGGAGTGAAAAGAGAGGAGCAGAGCACTGGGACCCGTTTGACAAAAACCGGCTTCCCACGGGAAAGTCTTTCTCCACGAGCAGACATGCTCCCAGGTGCCTGTGGCAAGGGGAACGAAATGCCATACACTGACCTGGTAGAGACCACAGGGCCCAGGCACAGTCTGAACCCTTCCCTCAACCCGGCGGTTTTGCTAGCAGGAGTTCAAGGCCAACGAACACAGCCCGGAGACCCCTGGGGCAAAAACGGCTTCCGACGAACAATAGGTGCTTGCTGTGGAACACCTATCCCAAGTGGGGTTAGCCAGCTCAACAAAATGCCACACACCCAGGTGTAAGAAACAACATTGCCCAGGCATGGTCTAAGCCCCTCACCTCGTCCCTGTGCTTTGGGGAGCCGGAGGGACACCCGAGGCCCACGGCCCTGAGACCCCTTTGCAAAAAGCCGGCTTCCCACGGAAACAGTTTTCCTGAGGTGCAGACCCTATCCCAAGTGGTTGTGGCAAGGTAAAGCCAATGCCCTCCACTTCTCTGGAAGAAACCACAGTGCCAAGCCATGTTCTAAGCCCTCCCATCCTCCCTGGGCTTCTGGCAGCAGGAGTGAAAAGAGAGGAGCAGAGCACTGGGACCCGTTTGACAAAAACCGGCTTCCCACGGGAAAGCCTTTCTCCACGTGCAGACATGCTCCCAGGTGCCTGTGGCAAGGGGAAGGAAATGCCATACACTGACCTGGAAGAGACCACAGGGCCCAGGCACAGTCTGAACCCTTCCCTCAACCCGGCGGTTTTGCTAGCAGGAGTTGAAGCCCAACGAACACAGCCCGGAGACACCTGGGGCAAAAACGGCTTCCGACGAACAATAGGTGCTTGCTGTGGAACACCTATCCCAAGTGGGGGTAGCCAGCTCAACAAAATGCCACACACCCAGGTGTAAGAAACAACATTGCCCAGGCATGGTCTAAGCCCCTCACCTCGTCCCTGTGCTTTGGGGAGCCGGAGGGACACCCGAGGCCCACGGCCCTGAGACCCCTTTGCAAAAAGCCGGCTTCCCACGGAGACAGTTTTCCTGAGGTGTAGACCCTCTCCCAAGTGGTTGTGGCAAGGTAAAGCCAATGCCCTCCACTTCTGTGGAAGAAACCACAGTGCCCAGCCATGTTCTAAGCCCTCCCATCCTCCCTGGGCTTCTGGCAGCAGGAGTGAAAAGAGAGGAGCAGAGCACTGGGACCCGTTTGACAAAAACCGGCTTCCCACGGGAAAGTCTTTCTCCACGTGCAGACATGCTCCCAGGTGCCTGTGGCAAGGGGAAGGAAATGCCATACACTGACCTGGAAGAGACCACAGGGCCCAGGCACAGTCTGAACCCTTCCCTCAACCCGGCGGTTTTGCTAGCAGGAGTTCAAGCCCAACGAACACAGCCCGGAGAGCCCTGGGGCAAAAAACGGCTTCTGACGAACAATAGGTGCTTGCTGTGGAACACCTACCCCAAGTGGGGGTAGCCAGCTCAACAAAATGCCACACACCGAGGTGTAAGAAACAATATTGCCCAGGCATGGTCTAAGCCCCTCACCTCGTCCCTGTGCTTTGGGGAGCCGGAAGGACACCCGAGGCCCAGGGCCCTGAGACCCCTTTGCAAAAAGCCGGCTTCCCACGGAAACAGTTTTCCTGAGGTGCAGACCCTATCCCAAGTGGTTGTGGCAAGGTAAAGCAAATGCCCTCCACTTCTCTGGAAGAAACCACAGTGCCCAGCCATGTTCTAAGCCCTCCCATTCTCCCTGGGCTTCTGGCAGCAGGAGTGAATAGAGAGGAGCAGAGCACTGGGACCCGTTTGACAAAAACCGGCTTCCCACGGGAAAGTCTTTCTCCACGTGCAGACATGCTCCCAGGTGCCTGTGGCAAGGGGAAGGAAATGCCATACACTGACCTGGAAGAGACCACAGGGCCCAGGCACAGTCTGAACCCTTCCCTCAACCCGGCGGTTTTGCTAGCAGGAGCACAACCCCAACGAACACAGCCCGGAGACTCCTGGGGCAAAAACGGCTTCCGACGAACAATAGGGGCTAGCTGTGGAACACCTATCCTAAGTGGGGGTAGGCAGCTCAACAAAATGCCACACACCCAGGTGTAAGAAACAACATTGCCCAGGCATGGTCTAAGCCCCTCACCTCGTCCCTGTGCTTTGGGGAGCCGGAGGGACAGCCGAGGCCCACGGCCCTGAGACCCCTTTGCAAAAAGCCGGCTTCCCACGGAAACAGTTTTCCTGAGGTGGAGACCCTATCCCAAGTGGTTGTGGCAAGGTAAAGCAAATGCCCTCCACTTCTCTGGAAGAAACCACAGTGCCCAGCCATGTTCTAAGCCCTCCCATCCTCCCTGGGCTTCTGGCAGCAGGAGTGAAAAGAGAGGAGCAGAGCACTGGGACCCGTTTGACAAAAACCGGCTTCCCACGGGAAAGTCTTTCTCCACGAGCAGACATGCTCCCAGGTGCCTGTGGCAAGGGGAACGAAATGCCATACACTGACCTGGTAGAGACCACAGGGCCCAGGCACAGTCTGAACCCTTCCCTCAACCCGGCGGTTTTGCTAGCAGGAGTTCAAGGCCAACGAACACAGCCCGGAGACCCCTGGGGCAAAAACGGCTTCCGACGAACAATAGGTGCTTGCTGTGAAACACCTATCCCAAGTGGGGTTAGCCAGCTCAACAAAATGCCACACACCCAGGTGTAAGAAACAACATTGCCCAGGCATGGTCTAAGCCCCTCACCTCGTCCCTGTGCTTTGGGGAGCCGGAGGGACACCCGAGGCCCACGGCCCTGAGACCGCTTTGCAAAAAGCCGGCTTCCCACGGAAACAGTTTTCCTGAGGTGCAGACCCTATCCCAAATGGTTGTGGCAAGGTAAAGCCAATGCCCTCCACTTCTCTGGAAGAAACCACAGTGCCCAGCCATGTTCTAAGCCCTCCCATCCTCCCTGGGCTTCTGGCAGCAGGAGTGAAAAGAGAGGAGCAGAGCACTGGGACCCGTTTGACAAAAACCGGCTTCCCACGGGAAAGCCTTTCTCCACGTGCAGACATGCTCCCAGGTGCCTGTGGCAAGGGGAAGGAAATGCCATACACTGACCTGGAAGAGACCACAGGGCCCAGGCACAGTCTGAACCCTTCCCTCAACCCGGCGGTTTTGCTAGCAGGAGTTCAAGCCCAACGAACACAGCCCGGAGACACCTGGGGCAAAAACGGCTTCCGACGAACAATAGGTGCTTGCTGTGGAACACCTATCCCAAGTGGGGGTAGCCAGCTCAACAAAATGCCACACACCCAGGTGTAAGAAACAACATTGCCCAGGCATGGTCTAAGCCCCTCACCTCGTCCCTGTGCTTTGGGGAGCCGGAGGGACACCCGAGGCCCACGGCCCTGAGACCCCTTTGCAAAAAGCCGGCTTCCCACGGAGACAGTTTTCCTGAGGTGTAGACCCTCTCCCAAGTGGTTGTGGCAAGGTAAAGCCAATGCCCTCCACTTCTGTGGAAGAAACCACAGTGCCCAGCCATGTTCTAAGCCCTCCCATCCTCCCTGGGCTTCTGGCAGCAGGAATGAAAAGAGAGGAGAAGAGCACTGGGACCCGTTTGACAAAAACCGGCTTCCCACGGGAAAGTCTTTCTCCACGTGCAGACATGCTCCCAGGTGCCTGTGGCAAGGGGAAGGAAATGCCATACACTGACCTGGAAGAGACCACAGTGCCCAGGCACAGTCTGAACCCTTCCCTCAACCCGGCGGTTTTGCTAGCAGGAGTTCAAGCCCAACGAACACAGCCCGGAGACCCCTGGGGCAAAAACGGCTTCCGACGAACAATAGGTGCTTGCTGTGGAACACCTATCCCAAGTGGGGGTAGCCAGCTCAACAAAATGCCACACACCCAGGTGTAAGAAACAACATTGCCCAGGCATGGTCTAAGCCCCTCACCTCGTCCCTGTGCTTTGGGGAGCCGGAAGGACACCCGAGGCCCACGGCCCTGAGACCCCTTTGCAAAAAGCCGGCTTCCCACGGAAACAGTTTTCCTGAGGTGCAGACCCTATCCCAAGTGGTTGTGGCAAGGTAAAGCAAATGCCCTCCACTTCTCTGGAAGAAACCACAGTGCCCAGCCATGTTCTAAGCCCTCCCATCCTCCCTGGGCTTCTGGCAGCAGGAGTGAAAAGAGAGGAGCAGAGCACTGGGACCCGTTTGACAAAAACCGGCTTCCCACGGGAAAGTCTTTCTCCACGTGCAGACATGCTCCCAGGTGCCTGTGGCAAGGGGAAGGAAATGCCATACACTGACCTGGAAGAGACCACAGGGCCCAGGCACAGTCTGAACCCTTCCCTCAACCCGGCGGTTTTGCTAGCAGGAGTTCAAGCCCAACGAACACAGCCCGGAGACCCCTGGGGCAAAAACGGCTTCCGACGAACAATAGGTGCTTGCTGTGGAACACCTATCCCAAGTGGGGGTAGCCAGCTCAACAAAAAGCCACACACCCAGGTGTAAGAAACAACATTGCCCAGGCATGGTCTAAGCCCCTCACCTCGTCCCTGTGCTTTGGGGAGCCGGAGGGACACCCGAGGCCCACGGCCCTGAGACCCCTTTGCAAAAAGCCGGCTTCCCACGGAAACAGTTTTCCTGAGGTGCAAACCCTATCCCAAGTGGTTGTGGCAAGGTAAAGCAAATGCCCTCCACTTCTCTGGAAGAAACCCCAGTGCCCAGCCATGTTCTAAGCCCACCCATCCTCCCTGGGCTTCTGGCAGCAGGAGTGAAAAGTGAGGAGCATTGCACTGGGACCCGTTTGACGAAAACCGGCCTCCCACGGGAAAGTCTTTCTCCACGTGCAGACATGCTCCCAGGTGCCTGTGGCAAGGGGAAGGAAATGCCATACACTGACCTGGAAGAGACCACAGCGCCCAGGCACTGCCTGAACCCTTCCCTCAACCAGGCGGTTTTGCTAGCAGGAGTTCAACCCCAACGAACACAGCCCGGAGACCCCTGGGGCAAAAACGGCTTCCGACGAACAATAGGTGCTTGCTGTGGAACACCTATCCCAAGTGGGGGTAGCCAGCTCAACAAAATGCCACACACCCAGGTGTAAGAAACAACATTGCCCAGGCATGGTCTAAGCCCCTCAACTCGTCCCTGTGCTTTGGGGAGCCGGAGGGACACCCGAGGCCAACGGCCCTGAGACCCCTTTGCAAAAAGCCGGCTTCCCACGGAGACAGTTTTCCTGAGGTGTAGACCCTCTCCCAAGTGGTTGTGGCAAGGTAAAGCCAATGCCCTCCACTTCTGTGGAAGAAACCACAGTGCCCAGCCATGTTCTAAGCCCTCCCATCCTCCCTGGGCTTCTGGCAGCAGGAGTGAAAAGAGAGGAGCAGAGCACTGGGACCCGTTTGACAAAAACCGGCTTCCCACGGGAAAGTCTTTCTCCACGTGCAGACATGCTCCCAGGTGCCTGTGGCAAGGGGAAGGAAATGCCATACACTGACCTGGAAGAGACCACAGTGCCCAGGCACAGTCTGAACCCTTCCCTCAACCCGGCGGTTTTGCTAGCAGGAGTTCAAGCCCAACGAACACAGCCCGGAGAGCCCTGGGGCAAAAACGGCTTCGGACGAACAATAGGTGCTTGCTGTGGAACACCTAAGTGGGGGTAGGCAGCTCAACAAAATGCCACACACCCAGGTGTAAGAAACAACATTGCCCAGGCATGGTCTAAGCCCCTCACCTCGTCCCTGTGCTTTGGGGAGCCGGAAGGACACCCGAGGCCCAGGGCCCTGAGACCCCTTTGCAAAAAGCCGGCTTCCCACGGAAACAGTTTTCCTGAGGTGCAGACCCTATCCCAAGTGGTTGTGGCAAGGTAAAGCAAATGCCCTCCACTTCTCTGGAAGAAACCACAGTGCCCAGCCATGTTCTAAGCCCTCCCATTCTCCCTGGGCTTCTGGCAGCAGGAGTGAATAGAGAGGAGCAGAGCACTGGGACCCGTTTGACAAAAACCGGCTTCCCACGGGAAAGTCTTTCTCCACGTGCAGACATGCTCCCAGGTGCCTGTGGCAAGGGGAAGGAAATGCCATACACTGACCTGGAAGAGAGCACAGGGCCCAGGCACAGTCTGAACCCTTCCCTCAACCCGGCGGTTTTGCTAGCAGGAGCACAACCCCAACGAACACAGCCCGGAGACTCCTGGGGCAAAAACGGCTTCCGACGAACAATAGGGGCTTGCTGTGGAACACCTATCCTAAGTGGGGGTAGCCAGCTCAACAAAATGCCACACACCCAGGTGTAAGAAACAACATTGCCCAGGCATGGTCTAAGCCCCTCACCTCGTCCCTGTGCTTTGGGGAGCCGGAGGGACACCCGAGGCCCACGGCCCTGAGACCCCTTTGCAAAAAGCCGGCTTCCCACGGAAACAGTTTTCCTGAGGTGCAGACCCTATCCCAAGTGGTTGTGGCAAGGTAAAGCAAATGCCCTCCACTTCTCTGGAAGAAACCACAGTGCCCAGCCATGTTCTAAGCCCTCCCATCCTCCCTGGGCTTCTGGCAGCAGGAGTGAAAAGAGAGGAGCAGAGCACTGGGACCCGTTTGACAAAAACCGGCTTCCCACGGGAAAGCCTTTCTCCACGTGCAGACATGCTCCCAGGTGCCTGTGGCAAGGGGAAGGAAATGCCATACACTGACCTGGAAGAGACCACAGGGCCCAGGCACAGTCTGAACCCTTCCCTCAACCCGGCGGTTTTGCTAGCAGGAGTTCAAGCCCAACGAACACAGCCCGGAGACCCCTGGGGCAAAAACGGCTTCCGACGAACAATAGGTGCTTGCTGTGGAACACCTATCCCAAGTGGGGGTAGCCAGCTCAACAAAATGCCACACACCCAGGTGTAAGAAACAACATTGCCCAGGCATGGTCTAAGCCCCTCACCTCGTCCCTGTGCTTTGGGGAGCCGGAGGGACACCCGAGGCCCACGGCCCTGAGACCCCTTTGCAAAAAGCCGGCTTCCCACGGAGACAGTTTTCCTGAGGTGTAGACCCTCTCCCAAGTGGTTGTGGCAAGGTAAAGCCAATTCCCTCCACTTCTCTGGAAGAAACCACAGTGCCCAGCCATGTTCTAAGCCCTCCCATCCTCCCTGGGCTTCTGGCAGCAGGAGTGAAAAGAGAGGAGCAGAGCACTGGGACCCGTTTGACAAAAACCGGCTTCCCACGGGAAAGTCTTTCTCCACGTGCAGACATGCTCCCAGGTGCCTGTGGCAAGGGGAAGGAAATGCCATACACTGACCTGGAAGAGACCACAGGGCCCAGGCACAGTCTGAACCCTTCCCTCAACCCGGCGGTTTTGCTAGCAGGAGTTCAAGCCCAACGAACACAGCCCGGAGAGCCCTGGGGCAAAAACGGCTTCGGAGGAACAATAGGTGCTTGCTGTGGAACACCTAAGTGGGGGTAGGCAGCTCAACAAAATGCCACACACCCAGGTGTAAGAAACAACATTGCCCAGGCATGGTCTAAGCCCCTCACCTCGTCCCTGTGCTTTGGGGAGCCGGAAGGACACCCGAGGCCCAGGGCCCTGAGACCCCTTTGCAAAAAGCCGGCTTCCCACGGAAACAGTTTTCCTGAGGTGCAGACCCTATCCCAAGTGGTTGTGGCAAGGTAAAGCCAATGCCCTCCACTTCTGTGGAAGAAACCACAGTGCCCAGCCATGTTCTAAGCCCTCCCATTCTCCCTGGGCTTCTGGCAGCAGGAGTGAATAGAGAGGAGCAGAGCACTGGGACCCGTTTGACAAAAACCGGCTTCCCACGGGAAAGTCTTTCTCCACGTGCAGACATGCTCCCAGGTGCCTGTGGCAAGGGGAAGGAAATGCCATACACTGACCTGGAAGAGAGCACAGGGCCCAGGCACAGTCTGAACCCTTCCCTCAACCCGGCGGTTTTGCTAGCAGGAGCACAACCCCAACGAACACAGCCCGGAGACTCCTGGGGCAAAAACGGCTTCCGACGAACAATAGGGGCTTGCTGTGGAACACCTAACCTAAGTGGGGGTAGCCAGCTCAACAAAATGCCACACACCCAGGTGTAAAAAACAACATTGCCCAGGCATGGTCTAAGCCCCTCACCTCGTCCCTGTGCTTTGGGGAGCCGGAGGGACACCCGAGGCCCACGGCCCTGAGACCCCTTTGCAAAAAGCCGTCTTCCCACGGAAACAGTTTTCCTGAGGTGCAGACCCTATCCCAAGTGGTTGTGGCAAGGTAAAGCAAATGCCCTCCACTTCTCTGGAAGAAACCACAGTGCCCAGCCATGTTCTAAGCCCTCCCATCCTCCCTGGGCTTCTGGCAGCAGGAGTGAAAAGAGAGGAGCAGAGCACTGGGACCCGTTTGACAAAAACCGGCTTCCCACGGGAAAGCCTTTCTCCACGTGCAGACATGCTCCCAGGTGCCTGTGGCAAGGGGAAGGAAATGCCATACACTGACCTGGAAGAGACCACAGGGCCCAGGCACAGTCTGAACCCTTCCCTCAACCCGGCGGTTTTGCTAGCAGGAGTTCAAGCCCAACGAACACAGCCCGGAGACCCCTGGGGCAAAAACGGCTTCCGACGAACAATAGGTGCTTGCTGTGGAACACCTATCCCAAGTGGGGGTAGCCAGCTCAACAAAATGCCACACACCCAGGTGTAAGAAACAACATTGCCCAGGCATGGTCTAAGCCCCTCACCTCGTCCCTGTGCTTTGGGGAGCGGGAGGGACACCCGAGGCCCACGGCCCTGAGACCCCTTTGCAAAAAGCCGGCTTCCCACGGAGACAGTTTTCCTGAGGTGTAGACCCTCTCCCAAGTGGTTGTGGCAAGGTAAAGCCAATGCCCTCCACTTCTGTGGAAGAAACCACAGTGCCCAGCCATGTTCTAAGCCCTCCCATCCTCCCTGGGCTTCTGGCAGCAGGAGTGAAAAGAGAGGAGCAGAGCACTGGGACCCGTTTGACAAAAACCGGCTTCCCACGGGAAAGTCTTTCTCCACGTGCAGACATGCTCCCAGGTGCCTGTCGCAAGGGGAAGGAAATGCCATACACTGACCTGGAAGAGACCACAGGGCCCAGGCACAGTCTGAACCCTTCCCTCAACCCGGCGGTTTTGCTAGCAGGAGTTCAAGCCCAACGAACACAGCCCGGAGAGCCCTGGGTCAAAAACGGCTTCTGACGAACAATAGGTGCTTGCTGTGGAACACCTACCCCAAGTGGGGGTAGCCAGCTCAACAAAATGCCACACACCCAGGTGTAAGAAACAATATTGCCCAGGCATGGTCTAAGCCCCTCACCTCGTCCCTGTGCTTTGGGGAGCCGGAAGCACACCCGAGGCCCACGGCCCTGAGACCCCTTTGCAAAAAGCCGGCTTCCCACGGAAACAGTTTTCCTGAGGTGCAGACCCTATCCCAAGTGGTTGTGGCAAGGTAAAGCAAATGCCCTCCACTTCTCTGGAAGAAACCACAGTGCCCAGCCATGTTCTAAGCCCTCCCATTCTCCCTGGGCTTCTGGCAGCAGGAGTGAATAGAGAGGAGCAGAGCACTGGGACCCGTTTGACAAAAACCGGCTTCCCACGGGAAAGTCTTTCTCCACGTGCAGACATGCTCCCAGGTGCCTGTGGCAAGGGGAAGGAAATGCCATACACTGACCTGGAAGAGACCACAGTGCCCAGGCACAGTCTGAACCCTTCCCTCAACCCGGCGGTTTTGCTAGCAGGAGTTCAAGCCCAACGAACACAGCCCGGAGAGCCCAGGGGCAAAAACGGCTTCCGACGAACAATAGGTGCTTGCTGTGGAACACCTATCCCAAGTGGGGTTAGCCAGCTCAACAAAATGCCACACACCCAGGTGTAAGAAACAACATTGCCCAGGCATGGTCTAAGCCCCTCACCTCGTCCCTGTGCTTTGGGGAGCCGGAGGGACACCCGAGGCCCACGGCCCTGAGACCCCTTTGCAAAAAGCCGGCTTCCCACGGAAACAGTTTTCCGGAGGTGCAGACCCTATCCCAAGTGGTTGTGGCAAGGTAAAGCCAATGCCCTCCACTTCTCTGGAAGAAACCACAGTGCCCAGCCATGTTCTAAGCCCTCCCATCCTCCCTGGGCTTCTGGCAGCAGGAGTGAAAAGAGAGGAGCAGAGCACTGGGACCCGTTTGACAAAAACCGGCTTCCCACGGGAAAGCCTTTCTCCACGTGCATACATGCTCCCAGGTGCCTGTGGCAAGGGGAAGGAAATGCCATACACTGACCTGGAAGAGACCACAGGGCCCAGGCACAGTCTGAACCCTTCCCTCAACCCGGCGGTTTTCCTAGCAGGAGTTCAAGCCCAACGAACACAGCCCGGAGACACCTGGGGCAAAAACGGCTTCCAACGAACAATAGGTGCTTGCTGTGGAACACCTATCCCAAGTGGGGGTAGCCAGCTCAACAAAATGCCACACACCCAGGTGTAAGAAACAACATTGCCCAGGCATGGTCTAAGCCCCTCACCTCGTCCCTGTGCTTTGGGGAGCCGGAGGGACAGCCGAGGCCCACGGCCCTGAGACCCCTTTGCAAAAAGCCGGCTTCCCACGGAAACAGTTTTCCTGAGGTGCAAACCCTATCCCAAGTGGTTGTGGCAAGGTAAAGCAAATGCCCTCCACTTCTCTGGAAGAAACCACAGTGCCCAGCCATGTTCTAAGCCCACCCATCCTCCCTGGGCTTCTGGCAGCAGGAGTGAAAAGAGAGGAGCATTGCACTGGGACCCGTTTGACGAAAACCGGCCTCCCACGGGAAAGTCTTTCTCCACGTGCAGACATGCTCCCAGGTGCCTGTGGCAAGGGGAAGGAAATGCCATACACTGACCTGGAAGAGACCACAGCGCCCAGGCACTGCCTGAACCCTTCCCTCAACCAGGCGGTTTTGCTAGCAGGAGTTCAACCCCAACGAACACAGCCCGGAGACCCCTGGGGCAAAAACGGCTTCCGACGAACAATAGGTGCTTGCTGTGGAACACCTATCCCAAGTGGGGGTAGCCAGCTCAACAAAATGCCACACACCCAGGTGTAAGAAACAACATTGCCCAGGCATGGTCTAAGCCCCTCACCTCGTCCCTGTGCTTTGGGGAGCCGGAGGGACACCCGAGGCCAACGGCCCTGAGACCCCTTTGCAAAAAGCCGGCTTCCCACGGAGACAGTTTTCCTGAGGTGTAGACCCTCTCCCAAGTGGTTGTGGCAAGGTAAAGCCAATGCCCTCCACTTCTCTGGAAGAAACCACAGTGCCCAGCCATGTTCTAAGCCCTCCCATTCTCCCTGGGCTTCTGGCAGCAGGAGTGAATAGAGAGGAGCAGAGCACTGGGACCCGTTTGACAAAAACCGGCTTCCCACGGGAAAGTCTTTCTCCACGTGCAGACATGCTCCCAGGTGCCTGTGGCAAGGGGAAGGAAATGCCATACACTGACCTGGAAGAGACCACAGGGCCCAGGCACAGTCTGAACCCTTCCCTCAACCCGGCGGTTTTGCTAGCAGGAGCACAACCCCAACGAACACAGCCCGGAGACTCCTGGGGCAAAAACGACTTCCGACGAACAATAGGGGCTAGCTGTGGAACACCTATCCTAAGTGGGGGTAGGCCGCTCAACAAAATGCCACACACCCAGGTGTAAGAAACAACATTGCCCAGGCATGGTCTAAGCCCCTCACCTCGTCCCTGTGCTTTGGGGAGCCGGAGGGACACCCGAGGCCCACGGCCCTGAGACCCCTTTGCAAAAAGCCGGCTTCCCACGGAGACAGTTTTCCTGAGGTGCAGACCCTCTCCCAAGTGGTTGTGGCAAGGTAAAGCCAATGCCCTCCACTTCTCTGGAAGAAACCACAGTGCCCAGCCATGTTCTAAGCCCTCCCATCCTCCCTGGGCTTCTGGCAGCAGGAGTGAAAAGAGAGGAGCAGAGCACTGGGACCCGTTTGACAAAAACCGGCTTCCCACGGGAAAGCCTTTCTCCACGTGCAGACATGCTCCCAGGTGCCTGTGGCAAGGGGAAGGAAATGCCATACACTGACCTGGAAGAGACCACAGGGCCCAGGCACAGTCTGAACCCTTCCCTCAACCCGGCGGTTTTGCTAGCAGGAGTTCAAGCCCAACGAACACAGCCCGGAGAGCCCTGGGGCAAAAAAGGCTTCTGACGAACAATAGGTGCTTGCTGTGGAACACCTATCCCAAGTGGGGGTAGCCAGCTCAACAAAATGCCACACACCCAGGTGTAAGAAACAACATTGCCCAGGCATGGTCTAAGCCCCTCACCTCGTCCCTGTGCTTTGGGGAGCCGGAGGGACACCCGAGGCCCACGGCCCTGAGACCCCTTTGCAAAAAGCCGGCTTCCCACGGAGACAGTTTTCCTGAGGTGTAGACCCTCTCCCAAGTGGTTGTGGCAAGGTAAAGCCAATGCCCTCCACTTCTGTGGAAGAAACCACAGTGCCCAGCCATGTTCTAAGCCCTCCCATCCTCCCTGGGCTTCTGGCAGCAGGAGTGAAAAGAGAGGAGAAGAGCACTGGGACCCGTTTGACAAAAACCGGCTTCCCACGGGAAAGTCTTTCTCCACGTGCAGACATGCTCCCAGGTGCCTGTGGCAAGGGGAAGGAAATGCCATACACTGACCTGGAAGAGAGCACAGAGCCCAGGCACAGTCTGAACCCTTCCCTCAACCCGGCGGTTTTGCTAGCAGGAGTTCAAGCCCAACGAACACAGCCCGGAGAGCCCAGGGGCAAAAACGGCTTCTGACGAACAATAGGTGCTTGCTGTGGAACACCTACCCCAAGTGGGGGTAGCCAGCTCAACAAAATGCCACACACCCAGGTGTAAGAAACAACATTGCCCAGGCATGGTCTAAGCCCCTCACCTCGTCCCTGTGCTTTGGGGAGCCGGAGGGACAGCCGAGGCCCACGGCCCTGAGACCCCTTTGCAAAAAGCCGGCTTCCCACGGAAACAGTTTTCCTGAGGTGCAGACCCTATCCCAAGTGGTTGTGGCAAGGTAAAGCAAATGCCCTCCACTTCTCTGGAAGAAACCACAGTGCCCAGCCATGTTCTAAGCCCTCCCATCCTCCCTGGGCTTCTGGCAGCAGGAGTGAAAAGAGAGGAGCAGAGCACTGGGACCCGTTTGACAAAAACCGGCTTCCCACGGGAAAGCCTTTCTCCACGTGCAGACATGCTCCCAGGTGCCTGTGGCAAGGGGAAGGAAATGCCATACACTGACCTGGAAGAGACCACAGTGCCCAGGCACAGTCTGAACCCTTCCCTCAACCCGGCGGTTTTGCTAGCAGGAGTTCAAGCCCAACGAACACAGCCCGGAGACCCCTGGGGCAAAAACGGCTTCCGACGAACAATAGGTGCTTGCTGTGGAACACCTATCCCAAGTGGGGGTAGCCAGCTCAACAAAATGCCACACACCCAGGTGTAAGAAACAACATTGCCCAGGCATGGTCTAAGCCCCTCACCTCGTCCCTGTGCTTTGGGGAGCCGGAAGGACACCCGAGGCCCACGGCCCTGAGACCCCTTTGCAAAAAGCCGGCTTCCCACGGAAACAGTTTTCCTGAGGTGCAGACCCTATCCCAAGTGGTTGTGGCAAGGTAAAGCAAATGCCCTCCACTTCTCTGGAAGAAACCACAGTGCCCAGCCATGTTCTAAGCCCTCCCATCCTCCCTGGGCTTCTGGCAGCAGGAGTGAAAAGAGAGGAGCAGAGCACTGGGACCCGTTAGACAAAAACCGGCTTCCCACGGGAAAGCCTTTCTCCACGTGCAGACATGCTCCCAGGTGCGTGTGGCAAGGGGAAGGAAATGCCATACACTGACCTGGAAGAGACCACAGGGCCCAGGCACAGTCTGAACCCTTCCCTCAACCCGGCGGTTTTGCTAGCAGGAGTTCAAGCCCAACGAACACAGCCCGGAGACCCCTGGGGCAAAAACGGCTTCCGACGAACAATAGGTGCTTGCTGTGGAACACCTACCCCAAGTGGGGGTAGCCAGCTCAACAAAATGCCACACACCCAGGTGTAAGAAACAACATTGCCCAGGCATGGTCTAAGCCCCTCACCTCGTCCCTGTGCTTTGGGGAGCCGGAGGGACACCCGAGGCCCACGGCCCTGAGACCCCTTTGCAAAAAGCCGGCTTCCCACGGAAACAGTTTTCCTGAGGTGCAAACCCTATCCCAAGTGGTTGTGGCAAGGTAAAGCAAATGCCCTCCACTTCTCTGGAAGAAACCCCAGTGCCCAGCCATGTTCTAAGCCCACCCATCCTCCCTGGGCTTCTGGCAGCAGGAGTGAAAAGAGAGGAGCATTGCACTGGGACCCGTTTGACGAAAACCGGCCTCCCACGGGAAAGTCTTTCTCCACGTGCAGACATGCTCCCAGGTGCCTGTGGCAAGGGGAAGGAAATGCCATACACTGACCTGGAAGAGACCACAGCGCCCAGGCACTGCCTGAACCCTTCCCTCAACCAGGCGGTTTTGCTAGCAGGAGTTCAACCCCAACGAACACAGCCCGGAGACCCCTGGGGCAAAAACGGCTTCCGACGAACAATAGGTGCTTGCTGTGGAACACCTATCCCAAGTGGGGGTAGCCAGCTCAACAAAATGCCACACACCCAGGTGTAAGAAACAACATTGCCCAGGCATGGTCTAAGCCCCTCACCTCGTCCCTGTGCTTTGGGGAGCCGGAGGGACACCCGAGGCCCACGGCCCTGAGACCCCTTTGCAAAAAGCCGGCTTCCCACGGAGACAGTTTTCCTGAGTTGTAGACCCTCTCCCAAGTGGTTGTGGCAAGGTAAAGCCAATGCCCTCCACTTCTGTGGAAGAAACCACAGTGCCCAGCCATGTTCTAAGCCCTTCCATCCTCCCTGGGCTTCTGGCAGCAGGAGTGAAAAGAGAGGAGCAGAGCACTGGGACCCGTTTGACAAAAACCGGCTTCCCACGGGAAAGTCTTTCTCCACGTGCAGACATGCTCCCAGGTGCCTGTGGCAAGGGGAAGGAAATGCCATACACTGACCTGGAAGAGACCACAGGGCCCAGGCACAGTCTGAACCCTTCCCTCAACCCGGCGGTTTTGCTAGCAGGAGTTCAAGCCCAACGAACACAGCCCGGAGAGCCCTGGGGCAAAAACGGCTTCGGACGAACAATAGGTGCTTGCTGTGGAACACCTACCCCAAGTGGGGGTAGCCAGCTCAACAAAATGCCACACACCCAGGTGTAAGAAACAACATTGCCCAGGCATGGTCTAAGCCCCTCACCTCGTCCCTGTGCTTTGGGGAGCCGGAAGGATACCCGAGGCCCACGGCCCTGAGACCCCTTTGCAAAAAGCCGGCTTCCCACGGAAACAGTTTTCCTGAGATGCAGACCCTATCCCAAGTGGTTGTGGCAAGGTAAAGCAAATGCCCTCCACTTCTCTGGAAGATACCACAGTGCCCAGCCATGTTCTAAGCCCTCCCATCCTCCCTGGGCTTCTGGCAGCAGGAGTGAAAAGAGAGGAGCAGAGCACTGGGACCCGTTTGACAAAAACCGGCTTCCCACGGGAAAGTCTTTCTCCACGTGCAGACATGCTCCCAGGTGCCTGTGGCAAGGGGAAGGAAATGCCATACACTGACCTGGAAGAGACCACAGTGCCCAGGCACAGTCTGAACCCTTCCCTCAACCCGGCGGTTTTGCTAGCAGGAGTTCAAGCCCAACGAACACAGCCCGGAGAGCCCAGGGGCAAAAACGGCTTCCGACGAACAATAGGTGCTTGCTGTGGAACACCTATCCCAAGTGGGGTTAGCCAGCTCAACAAAATGCCACACACCCAGGTGTAAGAAACAACATTGCCCAGGCATGGTCTAAGCCCCTCACCTCGTCCCTGTGCTTTGGGGAGCCGGAGGGACACCCGAGGCCCACGGCCCTGAGACCCCTTTGCAAAAAGCCGGCTTCCCACGGAAACAGTTTTCCGGAGGTGCAGACCCTATCCCAAGTGGTTGTGGCAAGGTAAAGCCAATGCCCTCCACTTCTCTGGAAGAAACCACAGTGCCCAGCCATGTTCTAAGCCCTCCCATCCTCCCTGGGCTTCTGGCAGCAGGAGTGAAAAGAGAGGAGCAGAGCACTGGGACCCGTTTGACAAAAACCGGCTTCCCACGGGAAAGCCTTTCTCCACGTGCATACATGCTCCCAGGTGCCTGTGGCAAGGGGAAGGAAATGCCATACACTGACCTGGAAGAGACCACAGGGCCCAGGCACAGTCTGAACCCTTCCCTCAACCCGGCGGTTTTCCTAGCAGGAGTTCAAGCCCAACGAACACAGCCCGGAGACACCTGGGGCAAAAACGGCTTCCAACGAACAATAGGTGCTTGCTGTGGAACACCTATCCCAAGTGGGGGTAGCCAGCTCAACAAAATGCCACACACCCAGGTGTAAGAAACAACATTGCCCAGGCATGGTCTAAGCCCCTCACCTCGTCCCTGTGCTTTGGGGAGCCGGAGGGACAGCCGAGGCCCACGGCCCTGAGACCCCTTTGCAAAAAGCCGGCTTCCCACGGAAACAGTTTTCCTGAGGTGCAAACCCTATCCCAAGTGGTTGTGGCAAGGTAAAGCAAATGCCCTCCACTTCTCTGGAAGAAACCACAGTGCCCAGCCATGTTCTAAGCCCACCCATCCTCCCTGGGCTTCTGGCAGCAGGAGTGAAAAGAGAGGAGCATTGCACTGGGACCCGTTTGACGAAAACCGGCCTCCCACGGGAAAGTCTTTCTCCACGTGCAGACATGCTCCCAGGTGCCTGTGGCAAGGGGAAGGAAATGCCATACACTGACCTGGAAGAGACCACAGCGCCCAGGCACTGCCTGAACCCTTCCCTCAACCAGGCGGTTTTGCTAGCAGGAGTTGAAGACAAACGAACACAGCCCGGAGACCCCTGGGGCAAAAACGGCTTCCGACGAACAATAGGTGCTTGCTGTGGAACACCTATCCCAAGTGGGGGTAGCCAGCTCAACAAAATGCCACACACCCAGGTGTAAGAAACAACATTGCCCAGGCATGGTCTAAGCCCCTCACCTCGTCCCTGTGCTTTGGGGAGCCGGAGGGACACCCGAGGCCAACGGCCCTGAGACCCCTTTGCAAAAAGCCGGCTTCCCACGGAGACAGTTTTCCTGAGGTGTAGACCCTCTCCCAAGTGGTTGTGGCAAGGTAAAGCCAATGCCCTCCACTTCTCTGGAAGAAACCACAGTGCCCAGCCATGTTCTAAGCCCTCCCATTCTCCCTGGGCTTCTGGCAGCAGGAGTGAATAGAGAGGAGCAGAGCACTGGGACCCGTTTGACAAAAACCGGCTTCCCACGGGAAAGTCTTTCTCCACGTGCAGACATGCTCCCAGGTGCCTGTGGCAAGGGGAAGGAAATGCCATACACTGACCTGGAAGAGACCACAGGGCCCAGGCACAGTCTGAACCCTTCCCTCAACCCGGCGGTTTTGCTAGCAGGAGCACAACCCCAACGAACACAGCCCGGAGACTCCTGGGGCAAAAACGACTTCCGACGAACAATAGGGGCTAGCTGTGGAACACCTATCCTAAGTGGGGGTAGGCCGCTCAACAAAATGCCACACACCCAGGTGTAAGAAACAACATTGCCCAGGCATGGTCTAAGCCCCTCACCTCGTCCCTGTGCTTTGGGGAGCCGGAGGGACACCCGAGGCCCACGGCCCTGAGACCCCTTTGCAAAAAGCCGGCTTCCCACGGAGACAGTTTTCCTGAGGTGCAGACCCTCTCCCAAGTGGTTGTGGCAAGGTAAAGCCAATGCCCTCCACTTCTCTGGAAGAAACCACAGTGCCCAGCCATGTTCTAAGCCCTCCCATCCTCCCTGGGCTTCTGGCAGCAGGAGTGAAAAGAGAGGAGCAGAGCACTGGGACCCGTTTGACAAAAACCGGCTTCCCACGGGAAAGCCTTTCTCCACGTGCAGACATGCTCCCAGGTGCCTGTGGCAAGGGGAAGGAAATGCCATACACTGACCTGGAAGAGACCACAGGGCCCAGGCACAGTCTGAACCCTTCCCTCAACCCGGCGGTTTTGCTAGCAGGAGTTCAAGCCCAACGAACACAGCCCGGAGACCCCTGGGGCAAAAACGGCTTCCGACGAACAATAGGTGCTTGCTGTGGAACACCTATCCCAAGTGGGGGTAGCCAGCTCAACAAAATGCCACACACCCAGGTGTAAGAAACAACATTGCCCAGGCATGGTCTAAGCCCCTCACCTCGTCCCTGTGCTTTGGGGAGCCGGAGGGACACCCGAGGCCCACGGCCCTGAGACCCCTTTGCAAAAAGCCGGCTTCCCACGGAGACAGTTTTCCTGAGGTGTAGACCCTCTCCCAAGTGGTTGTGGCAAGGTAAAGCCAATGCCCTCCACTTCTGTGGAAGAAACCACAGTGCCCAGCCATGTTCTAAGCCCTCCCATCCTCCCTGGGCTTCTGGCAGCAGGAGTGAAAAGAGAGGAGAAGAGCACTGGGACCCGTTTGACAAAAACCGGCTTCCCACGGGAAAGTCTTTCTCCACGTGCAGACATGCTCCCAGGTGCCTGTGGCAAGGGGAAGGAAATGCCATACACTGACCTGGAAGAGAGCACAGAGCCCAGGCACAGTCTGAACCCTTCCCTCAACCCGGCGGTTTTGCTAGCAGGAGTTCAAGCCCAACGAACACAGCCCGGAGAGCCCAGGGGCAAAAACGGCTTCTGACGAACAATAGGTGCTTGCTGTGGAACACCTACCCCAAGTGGGGGTAGCCAGCTCAACAAAATGCCACACACCCAGGTGTAAGAAACAACATTGCCCAGGCATGGTCTAAGCCCCTCACCTCGTCCCTGTGCTTTGGGGAGCCGGAGGGACAGCCGAGGCCCACGGCCCTGAGACCCCTTTGCAAAAAGCCGGCTTCCCACGGAAACAGTTTTCCTGAGGTGCAGACCCTATCCCAAGTGGTTGTGGCAAGGTAAAGCCAATGCCCTCCACTTCTCTGGAAGAAACCACAGTGCCCAGCCATGTTCTAAGCCCTCCCATCCTCCCTGGGCTTCTGGCAGCAGGAGTGAAAAGAGAGGAGCAGAGCACTGGGACCCGTTTGACAAAAACCGGCTTCCCACGGGAAAGCCTTTCTCCACGTGCAGACATGCTCCCAGGTGCCTGTGGCAAGGGGAAGGAAATGCCATACACTGACCTGGAAGAGACCACAGTGCCCAGGCACAGTCTGAACCCTTCCCTCAACCCGGCGGTTTTGCTAGCAGGAGTTCAAGCCCAACGAACACAGCCCGGAGACCCCTGGGGCAAAAACGGCTTCCGACGAACAATAGGTGCTTGCTGTGGAACACCTATCCCAAGTGGGGGTAGCCAGCTCAACAAAATGCCACACACCCAGGTGTAAGAAACAACATTGCCCAGGCATGGTCTAAGCCCCTCACCTCGTCCCTGTGCTTTGGGGAGCCGGAAGGACACCCGAGGCCCACGGCCCTGAGACCCCTTTGCAAAAAGCCGGCTTCCCACGGAAACAGTTTTCCTGAGGTGCAGACCCTATCCCAAGTGGTTGTGGCAAGGTAAAGCAAATGCCCTCCACTTCTCTGGAAGAAACCACAGTGCCCAGCCATGTTCTAAGCCCTCCCATCCTCCCTGGGCTTCTGGCAGCAGGAGTGAAAAGAGAGGAGCAGAGCACTGGGACCCGTTAGACAAAAACCGGCTTCCCACGGGAAAGCCTTTCTCCACGTGCAGACATGCTCCCAGGTGCGTGTGGCAAGGGGAAGGAAATGCCATACACTGACCTGGAAGAGACCACAGGGCCCAGGCACAGTCTGAACCCTTCCCTCAACCCGGCGGTTTTGCTAGCAGGAGTTCAAGCCCAACGAACACAGCCCGGAGACCCCTGGGGCAAAAACGGCTTCCGACGAACAATAGGTGCTTGCTGTGGAACACCTACCCCAAGTGGGGGTAGCCAGCTCAACAAAATGCCACACACCCAGGTGTAAGAAACAACATTGCCCAGGCATGGTCTAAGCCCCTCACCTCGTCCCTGTGCTTTGGGGAGCCGGAGGGACACCCGAGGCCCACGGCCCTGAGACCCCTTTGCAAAAAGCCGGCTTCCCACGGAAACAGTTTTCCTGAGGTGCAAACCCTATCCCAAGTGGTTGTGGCAAGGTAAAGCAAATGCCCTCCACTTCTCTGGAAGAAACCCCAGTGCCCAGCCATGTTCTAAGCCCACCCATCCTCCCTGGGCTTCTGGCAGCAGGAGTGAAAAGAGAGGAGCATTGCACTGGGACCCGTTTGACGAAAACCGGCCTCCCACGGGAAAGTCTTTCTCCACGTGCAGACATGCTCCCAGGTGCCTGTGGCAAGGGGAAGGAAATGCCATACACTGACCTGGAAGAGACCACAGCGCCCAGGCACTGCCTGAACCCTTCCCTCAACCAGGCGGTTTTGCTAGCAGGAGTTCAACCCCAACGAACACAGCCCGGAGACCCCTGGGGCAAAAACGGCTTCCGACGAACAATAGGTGCTTGCTGTGGAACACCTATCCCAAGTGGGGGTAGCCAGCTCAACAAAATGCCACACACCCAGGTGTAAGAAACAACATTGCCCAGGCATGGTCTAAGCCCCTCACCTCGTCCCTGTGCTTTGGGGAGCCGGAGGGACACCCGAGGCCCACGGCCCTGAGACCCCTTTGCAAAAAGCCGGCTTCCCACGGAGACAGTTTTCCTGAGTTGTAGACCCTCTCCCAAGTGGTTGTGGCAAGGTAAAGCCAATGCCCTCCACTTCTGTGGAAGAAACCACAGTGCCCAGCCATGTTCTAAGCCCTTCCATCCTCCCTGGGCTTCTGGCAGCAGGAGTGAAAAGAGAGGAGCAGAGCACTGGGACCCGTTTGACAAAAACCGGCTTCCCACGGGAAAGTCTTTCTCCACGTGCAGACATGCTCCCAGGTGCCTGTGGCAAGGGGAAGGAAATGCCATACACTGACCTGGAAGAGACCACAGGGCCCAGGCACAGTCTGAACCCTTCCCTCAACCCGGCGGTTTTGCTAGCAGGAGTTCAAGCCCAACGAACACAGCCCGGAGAGCCCTGGGGCAAAAACGGCTTCGGACGAACAATAGGTGCTTGCTGTGGAACACCTACCCCAAGTGGGGGTAGCCAGCTCAACAAAATGCCACACACCCAGGTGTAAGAAACAACATTGCCCAGGCATGGTCTAAGCCCCTCACCTCGTCCCTGTGCTTTGGGGAGCCGGAAGGATACCCGAGGCCCACGGCCCTGAGACCCCTTTGCAAAAAGCCGGCTTCCCACGGAAACAGTTTTCCTGAGATGCAGACCCTATCCCAAGTGGTTGTGGCAAGGTAAAGCAAATGCCCTCCACTTCTCTGGAAGATACCACAGTGCCCAGCCATGTTCTAAGCCCTCCCATCCTCCCTGGGCTTCTGGCAGCAGGAGTGAAAAGAGAGGAGCAGAGCACTGGGACCCGTTTGACAAAAACCGGCTTCCAACGGGAAAGTCTTTCTCCACGTGCAGACATGCTCCCAGGTGCCTGTGGCAAGGGGAAGGAAATGCCATACACTGACCTGGAAGAGACCACAGTGCCCAGGCACAGTCTGAACCCTTCCCTCAACCCGGCGGTTTTGCTAGCAGGAGTTCAAGCCCAACGAACACAGCCCGGAGACCCCTGGGGCAAAAACGGCTTCCGACGAACAATAGGTGCTTGCTGTGGAACACCTATCCCAAGTGGGGGTAGCCAGCTCAACAAAATGCCACACACCCAGGTGTAAGAAACAACATTGCCCAGGCATGGTCTAAGCCCCTCACCTCGTCCCTGTGCTTTGGGGAGCCGGAAGGACACCCGAGGCCCACGGCCCTGAGACCCCTTTGCAAAAAGCCGGCTTCCCACGGAAACAGTTTTCCTGAGGTGTAGACCCTCTCCCAAGTGGTTGTGGCAAGGTAAAGCCAATGCCCTCCACTTCTGTGGAAGAAACCACAGTGCCCAGCCATGTTCTAAGCCCTCCCATCCTCCCTGGGCTTCTGGCAGCAGGAGTGAAAAGAGAGGAGCAGAGCACTGGGACCCGTTTGACGAAAACCGGCTTCCCACGGGAAAGTCTTTCTCCACGTGCAGACATGCTCCCAGGTGCCTGTGGCAAGGGGAAGGAAATGCCATACACTGACCTGGAAGAGACCACAGGGCCCAGGCACAGTCTGAACCCTTCCCTCAACCCGGCGGTTTTGCTAGCAGGAGTTCAAGCCCAACGAACACAGCCCGGAGAGCCCTGGGGCAAAAACGGCTTCGGACGAACAATAGGTGCTTGCTGTGGAACACCTACCCCAAGTGGGGGTAGCCAGCTCAACAAAATGCCACACACCCAGGTGTAAGAAACAACATTGCCCAGGCATGGTCTAAGCCCCTCACCTCGTCCCTGTGCTTTGGGGAGCCGGAAGGACACCCGAGGCCCAGGGCCCTGAGACCCCTTTGCAAAAAGCCGGCTTCCCACGGAAACAGTTTTCCTGAGGTGCAGACCCTATCCCAAGTGGTTGTGGCAAGGTAAAGCATATGCCCTCCACTTCTCTGGAAGAAACCACAGTGCCCAGCCATGTTCTAAGCCCTCCCATTCTCCCTGGGCTTCTGGCAGCAGGAGTGAATAGAGAGGAGCAGAGCACTGGGACCCGTTTGACAAAAACCGGCTTCCCACGGGAAAGTCTTTCTCCACGTGCAGACATGCTCCCAGGTGCCTGTGGCAAGGGGAAGGAAATGCCATACACTGACCTGGAAGAGACCACAGGGCCCAGGCACAGTCTGAACCCTTCCCTCAACCCGGCGGTTTTGCTAGCAGGAGCACAACCCCAACGAACACAGCCCGGAGACTCCTGGGGAAAAAACGGCTTCCGACGAACAATAGGGGCTTGCTGTGGAACACCTATCCTAAGTGGGGGTAGCCAGCTCAACAAAATGCCACACACCCAGGTGTAAGAAACAACATTGCCCAGGCATGGTCTAAGCCCCTCACCTCGTCCCTGTGCTTTGGGGAACCGGAGGGACACCCGAGGCCCACGGCCCTGAGACCCCTTTGCAAAAAGCCGGCTTCCCACGGAAACAGTTTTCCTGAGGTGCAGACCCTATCCCAAGTGGTTGTGGCAAGGTAAAGCAAATGCCCTCCACTTCTCTGGAAGAAACCACAGTGCCCAGCCATGTTCTAAGCCCTCCCATCCTCCCTGGGCTTCTGGCAGCAGGAGTGAAAAGAGAGGAGCAGAGCACTGGGACCCGTTTGACAAAAACCGGCTTCCCACGGGAAAGCCTTTCTCCACGTGCAGACATGCTCCCAGGTGCCTGTGGCAAGGGGAAGGAAATGCCATACACTGACCTGGAAGAGACCACAGGGCCCAGGCACAGTCTGAACCCTTCCCTCAACCCGGCGGTTTTGCTAGCAGGAGTTCAAGCCCAACGAACACAGCCCGGAGACCCCTGGGGCAAAAACGGCTTCCGACGAACAATAGGTGCTTGCTGTGGAACACCTATCCCAAGTGGGGGTAGCCAGCTCAACAAAATGCCACACACCCAGGTGTAAGAAACAACATTGCCCAGGCATGGTCTAAGGCCCTCACCTCGTCCCTGTGCTTTGGGGAGCCGAAAGGACACCCGAGGCCCAGGGCCCTGAGACACCTTTGCAAAAAGCCGGCTTCCCACGGAAACAGTTTTCCTGAGGTGCAGACCCTATCCCAAGTGGTTGTGGCAAGGTAAAGCAAATGCCCTCCACTTCTCTGGAAGAAACCACAGTGCCCAGCCATGTTCTAAGCCCTCCCATTCTCCCTGGGCTTCTGGCGGCAGGAGTGAATAGAGAGGAGCAGAGCACTGGGACCCGTTTGACAAAAACCTGCTTCCCACGGGAAAGTCTTTCTCCACGTGAAGACATGCTCCCAGGTGCCTGTGGCAAGGGGAAGGAAATGCCATACACTGACCTGGAAGAGACCACAGGGCCAAGGCATAGTCTGAACCCTTCCCTCAACCCGGCGGTTTTGCTAGCAGGAGCACAACCCCAACGAACACAGCCCGGAGACCCCTGGGGCAAAAACGGCTTCCGACGAACAATAGGGGCTTGCTGTGGAACACCTACCCCAAGTGGGGGTAGCCAGCTCAACAAAATGCCACACACCCAGGTGTAAGAAACAACATTGCCCAGGCATGGTCTAAGCCCCTCACCTCGTCCCTGTGCTTTGGGGAGCCGGAGGGACCCCCGAGGCCCACGGCCCTGAGACCCCTTTGCAAAAAGCCGGCTTCCCACGGAAACAGTTTTCCTGAGGTGCAGACCCTATCCCAAGTGGTTGTGGCAAGGTAAAGCAAATGCCCTCCACTTCTCTGGAAGAAACCCCAGGGCCCAGCCATGTTCTAAGCCCACCCATCCTCCCTGGGCTTCTGGCAGCAGGAGTGAAAAGAGAGGAGCAGAGCACTGGGACCAGCTTGACAAAAACCGGCTTCCCACGGGAAAGTCTTTCTCCACGTGCAGACATGCTCCCAGGTGCCTGTGGCAAGGGGAAGGAAATGCCATACACTGACCTGGAAGAGACCACAGGGCCCAGGCACAGTCTGAACCCTTCCCTCAACCCGGCGGTTTTGCTAGCAGGAGTTCAAGCCCAACGAACACAGCCTGGAGACCCCTGGTGCAAAAACGGCTTCCGACGAACAATAGGTGCTTGCTGTGGAACACCTATCCCAAGTGGGGGTAGCCAGCTCAACAAAATCCCACACACCCAGGTGTAAGAAACAACATTGCCCAGGCATGGTCTAAGCCCCTCACCTCGTCCCTGTGCTTTGGGGAGCCGGAGGGACACCCGAGGCCCACGGCCCTGAGACCCCTTTGCAAAAAGCCGGCTTCCCACGGAGACAGTTTTCCTGAGGTGTAGACCCTCTCCCAAGTGGTTGTGGCAAGGTAAAGCCAATTCCCTCCACTTCTCTGGAAGAAACCACAGTGCCCAGCCATGTTCTAAGCCCTCCCATCCTCCCTGGGCTTCTGGCAGGAAGAGTGAAAAGAGGAGCAGAGCACTGGGACCCGTTTGACAAAAACCGGCTTCCCACGGGAAAGTCTTTCTCCACGTGCAGACATGCTCCCAGGTGCCTGTGGCAAGGGGAAGGAAATGCCATACACTGACCTGGAAGAGACCACAGGGCCCAGGCACAGTCTGAACCCTTCCCTCAACCCGGCGGGTTTGCTAGCAGGAGTTCAACCCCAACGAACACAGCCCGGAGACCCCTGGGGCAATAACGGCTTCCGACGAACAATAGGTGCTTGCTGTGGAACACCTATCCCAAGTGGGGGTAGCCAGCTCAACAAATTGCCACACACCCAGGTGTAAGAAACAACATTGTCCAGCCATGGTCTAAGCCCCTCACCTCGTCCCTGTGGTTTGGGGAGCCGGAGGGACAGCCGAGGCCCACGGCCCTAAGACCCCTTTGCAAAAAGCCGGCTTCCCACGGAAACAGTTTTCCTGAGGTGCAGACCCTCTCTCAAGTGGTTGTGGCAAGGTAAAGCAAATGCCCTCCAATTCTCTGGAAGAAACCACAGTGCCCAGCCATGTTCTAAGCCCTCCCATCCTCCCTGGGCTTCTGGCAGCAGGAGTGAAAAGAGAGGAGCAGAGCACTGGGACCCGTTTGACAAAACCGGCTTCCCACGGGAAAGTCTTTCTCCACGTGCAGACATGCTCCCAGGTGCCTGTGGCAAGGGGAAGGAAATGCCATACACTGACCTGGAAGAGACCACAGGGCCCAGGCATAGTCTGAACCCTTCCCTCAACCCGGCGGTTTTGCTAGCAGGAGTTGAAGCCCAACGAACACAGCCCGGAGACCCCTGGGGCAAAAACGGCTTCTGACGAACAATACGTGCTTGCTGTGGAACACCTACCCCAAGTGGGGGTAGCCAGCTCAACAAAATGCCACACACCCAGGTGTAAGAAACAACATTGCCCAGGCATGGTCTAAGCCCCTCACCTCGTCCCTGTGCTTTGGGGAGCCGGAGGGACACCCGAGGCCCACGGCCCTGAGACCCCTTTGCAAAAAGCCGGCTTCCCACGGAAACAGTTTTCCTGAGGTGCAGACCCTATCCCAAGTGGTTGTGGCAAGGTAAAGCAAATGCCCTCCACTTCTCTGGAAGAAACCCCAGTGCCCAGCCATGTTCTAAGCCCACCCATCCTCCCTGGGCTTCTGGCAGCAGGAGTGAAAAGAGAGGAGCAGAGCACTGGGACCCGTTTGACAAAAACCGGCCTCCCACGGGAAAGTCTTTCTCCACGTGCAGACATGCTCCCAGGTGCCTGTGGCAATGGGAAGGAAATGCCATACACTGACCTGGAAGAGACCACAGGGCCCAGGCACTGCCTGAACACTTCCCTCAACCCGGCGGTTTTGCTATCAGGAGTTCAAGCCCAACGAACACAACCCGGAGACCCCTGGGGCAAAAACGGCTTCCGACGAACAATAGGTGCTTGCTGTGGAACACCTATCCCAAGTGGGGGTAGCCAGCTCAACAAAATGCCACACACCCAGGTGTAAGAAACAACATTGCCCAGGCATGGTCTAAGCCCCTCACCTCGTCCCTGTGCTTTGGGGAGCCGGAGGGACACCCGAGGCCCACGGCCCTGAGACCCCTTTGCAAAAAGCCGGCTTCCCACGGAGACAGTTTTCCTGAGGTGTAGACCCTCTCCCAAGTGGTTGTGGCAAGGTAAAGCCAATGCCCTCCACTTCTCTGGAAGAAACCACAGTGCCCAGCCATGTTCTAAGCCCTCCCATCCTCCCTGGGCTTCTGGCAGCAGGAGTGAAAAGAGAGGAGCAGAGCACTGGGACCCGTTTGACAAAAACCGGCCTCCCACGGGAAAGTCTTTCTCCACGTGCAGACATGCTCCCAGGTGCCTGTGGCAATGGGAAGGAAATGCCATACACTGACCTGGAAGAGACCACAGGGCCCAGGCACTGCCTGAACACTTCCCTCAACCCGGCGGTTTTGCTATCAGGAGTTCAAGCCCAACGAACACAACCCGGAGACCCCTGGGGCAAAAACGGCTTCCGACGAACAATAGGTGCTTGCTGTGGAACACCTATCCCAAGTGGGGGTAGCCAGCTCAACAAAATGCCACACACCCAGGTGTAAGAAACAACATTGCCCAGGCATGGTCTAAGCCCCTCACCTCGTCCCTGTGCTTTGGGGAGCCGGAGGGACACCCGAGGCCCACGGCCCTGAGACCCCTTTGCAAAAAGCCGGCTTCCCACGGAGACAGTTTTCCTGAGGTGTAGACCCTCTCCCAAGTGGTTGTGGCAAGGTAAAGCCAATGCCCTCCACTTCTCTGGAAGAAACCACAGTGCCCAGCCATGTTCTAAGCCCTCCCATCCTCCCTGGGCTTCTGGCAGCAGGAGTGAAAAGAGAGGAGCAGAGCACTGGGACCCGTTTGACAAAAACCGGCTTCCCACGGGAAAGTCTTTCTCCACGTGCAGACATGCTCCCAGGTGCCTGTGGCAAGGGGAAGGAAATGCCATACACTGACCTGGAAGAGACCACAGGGCCCAGGCACAGTCTGAACCCTTCCCTCAACCCGGCGGTTTTGCTAGCAGGAGTTGAAGACAAACGAACACAGCCCGGAGACCCCTGGGGCAAAAACGGCTTCCGACGAACAATAGGTGCTTGCTGTGGAACACCTATCCCAAGTGGGGGTAGCCAGCTCAACAAAATGCCACACAGCCAGGTGTAAGAAACAACATTGCCCATGCATGGTCTAAGCCCCTCACCTCGTCCCTGTGCTTTGGGGAGCCGGAGGGACACCCGAGGCCCACGGCCCTGAGACCCCTTTGCAAAAAGCCGGCTTCCCACGGAAACAGTTTTCCTGAGGTGCAGACCCTATCCCAAGTGGTTGTGGCAAGGTAAAGCAAATGCCCTCCACTTCTCTGGAAGAAACCCCAGTGCCCAGCCATGTTCTAAGCCCACCCATCCTCCCTGGGCTTCTGGCAGCAGGAGTGAAAAGAGAGGAGCAGAGCACTGGGACCCGTTTGACAAAAACCGGCTTCCCACGGGAAAGTCTTTCTCCACGTGCAGACATGCTCCCAGGTGCCTGTGGCAAGGGGAAGGAAATGCCATACACTGACCTGGAAGAGACCACAGGGCCCAGGCACAGTCTGAACCCTTCCCTCAACCCGGCGGTTTTGCTAGCAGGAGTTCAACCCCAACGAACACAGCCCGGAGACCCCTGGTGCAAAAACGGCTTCCGACGAACAATAGGTGCTTGCTGTGGAACACCTATCCCAAGTGGGGGTAGCAAGCTCAACAAAATGCCACACACCCAGGTGTAAGAAACAACATTGCCCAGGCATGGTCTAAGCCCCTCACCTCGTCCCTGTGCTTTGGGGAGCCGGAGGGACACCCGAGGCCTACGGCCCTGAGACCCCTTTGCAAAAAGCCGGCTTCCCACGGAAGCAGTTTTCCTGAGGTGCAGACCCTATCCCAAGTGGTTGTGGCAAGGTAAAGCAAATGCCCTCCACTTCTCTGGAAGTAACCACAGTGCCCAGGCATGTTCTAAGGCCTCCCAATCTCCCTGGGCTTCTGGCAGCAGGAGTGAAAAGAGAGGAGTAGAGCACTGGGACCCGTTTGACAAAACCGGCTTCCCACGGGAAAGTCTTTCTCCACGTGCAGACATGCTCCCAGGTGCCTGTGGCAAGGGGAAGGAAATGCCATGCACTGACCTGGAAGAGACCACAGGGCCCAGGCACAGTCTGAACCCTTCCCTCAACCCGGCGGTTTTGCTAGCAGGAGTTCAAGCCCAACGAACACAGCCCGGAGAGCCCTGGGGCAAAAACGGCTTCCGACGAACAATAGGTGCTTGCTGTGGAACACCTATCCCAAGTGGGGGTAGCCAGCTCAACAAAATGCCACACACCCAGGTGTAAGAAACAACATTGCCCAGGCATGGTCTAAGCCCCTCACCTCGTCCCTGTGCTTTGGGGAGCCGGAGGGACACCCGATGCCCACGGCACTGAGACCCCTTTGCAAAAAGCCGGCTTCCCACGGAAGCAGTTTTCCTGAGGTGCAGACCCTATCCCAAGTGGTTGTGGCAAGGTAAAGCAAATGCCCTCCACTTCTCTGGAAGTAACCACAGTGCCCAGGCATGTTCTAAGGCCTCCCATCCTCCCTGGGCTTCTGGCAGCAGGAGTGAAAAGAGAGGAGCAGAGCACTGGGACCCGTTTGACAAAAACCGGCTTCCCACGGGAAAGTCTTTCTCCACGTGCAGACATACTCCCAGGTGCCTGTGGCAAGGGGAAGGAAATGCCATACACTGACCTGGAAGAGACCACAGGGCCCCGGCACAGTCTGAACCCTTCCCTCAACCCGGCGGTTTTGCTAGCAGGAGTTCAACCCCAACGAACACAGCCCGGAGACCCCTGGGGCAATAACGGCTTCCGAGGAACAATAGGTGCTTGCTGTGGAACACCTATCCCAAGTGGGGGTAGCCAGCTCAACAAAATGCCACACACCCAGGTGTAAGAAACAACATTGTCCAGCCATGGTCTAAGCCCCTCACCTCGTCCCTGTGGTTTGAGGAGCCGGAGGGACAGCCGAGGCCCACGGCCCTGAGACCCCTTTGCAAAAAGCCGGCTTCCCACGGAAACAGTTTTCCTGAGGTGCAGACCCTCTCACAAGTGGTTGTGGCAAGGTAAAGCAAATGCCCTCCTATTCTCTGGTAGTAACCACAGTGCCCAGGCATGTTCTAAGCCCTCCCATCCTCCCTGGGCTTCTGGCAGGAGGAGTGAAAAGAGAGGAGCAGAGCACTGGGACCCGTTTGACAAAAACCGGCTTCCCACGGGAAAGTCTTTCTCCACGTGCAGACATGCTCCCAGGTGCCTGTGGCAAGGGGAAGGAAATGCCATACACTGAACTGGAAGAGACCACAGGGCCCAGGCACAGTCTGAACCCTTCCCTCAACCCGGCGGTTTTGCTAGCAGGAGTTCAACCCCAACGAACACAGCCCGGAGACCCCTGGGGCAATAACGGCTTCCGACGAACAATAGGTGCTTGCTGTGGAACACCTATCCCAAGTGGGGGTAGCCAGCTCAACAAAATGCCACACACCCAGGTGTAAGAAACAACATTGCCCAGGCATGGTCTAAGCCCCTCACCTCGTCCCTGTGCTTTGGGGAGCCGGAGGGACACCCGAGGCCCACGGCCCTGAGACCCCTTTGCAAAAAGCCGGCTTCCCACGGAGACAGTTTTCCTTAGGTGTAGACCCTCTCCCAAGTGGTTGTGGCAAGGTAAAGCCAATTCCCTCCACTTCTCTGGAAGAAACCACAGTGCCCAGCCATGTTCTAAGCCCTCCCATCCTCCCTGGGCTTCTGGCAGGAAGAGTGAAAAGAGAGGAGCAGAGCACTGGGACCCGTTTGACAAAAACCGGCTTCCCACGGGAAAGTCTTTCTCCACGTGCAGACATGCTCCCAGGTGCCTGTGGCAAGGGGAAGGAAATGCCATACACTGACCTAGAAGAGACCACAGGGCCCAGGCACAGTCTGAACCCTTCCCTCAACCCGGCGGTTTTGCTAGCAGGAGTTCAACCCCAACGAACACAGCCCGGAGACCCCTGGGGCAATAACGGCTTCCGACGAACAATAGGTGCTTGCTGTGGAACACCTATCCCAACTGGGGGTAGCCAGCTCAACAAAATGCCACACACCCAGGTGTAAGAAACAACATTGTCCAGCCATGGTCTAAGCCCCTCACCTCGTCCCTGTGGTTTGGGGAGCCGGAGGGACACCCGAGTCCCACGGCCCTGAGACCCCTTTGCAAAAAGCCGGCTTCCCACGGAAACAGTTTTCCTGAGGTGCAGACCCTCTCACAAGTGGTTGTGGCAAGGTAAAGCAAATGCCCTCCAATTCTCTGGAAGAAACCCCAGTGCCCAGCCATGTTCTAAGCCCACCCATCCTCCCTGGGCTTCTGGCAGCAGGAGTGAAAAGAGAGGAGCAGAGCACTGGGACCCGTTTGACAAAAACCGACCTCCCACGGGAAAGTCTTTCTCCACGTGCAGACATGCTCCCAGGTGCCTGTGGCAATGGGAAGGAAATGCCATACACTGACCTAGAAGAGACCACAGGGCCCAGGCACTGCCTGAACACTTCCCTCAACCCGGCGGTTTTGCTAGCAGGAGTTCAAGCCCAACGAACACAACCCGGAGACCCCTGGGGCAAAAACGGCTTCCGACGAACAATAGGTGCTTGCTGTGGAACTCCTACCCCAAGTGGGGGTAGCCAGCTCAACAAAATGCCACACACCCAGGTGTAAGAAACAACATTGCCCAGGCATGGTCTAAGCCCCTCACCTCGTCCCTGTGCTTTGGGGAGCCGGAGGGACACCCGAGGCCCACGGCCCTGAGACCCCTTTGCAAAAAGCCGGCTTCCCACGGAAACAGTTTTCCTGAGGTGCAGACCCTATCCCAAGTGGTTGTGGCAAGGTAAAGCAAATGCCCTCCACTTCTCTGGAAGAAACCCCAGTGCCCAGCCATGTTCTAAGCCCACCCATCCTCCCTGGGCTTCTGGCAGCAGGAGTGAAAAGAGAGGAGCAGAGCACTGGGACCAGCTTGACAAAAACCGGCTTCCCACGGGAAAGTCTTTCTCCACGTGCAGACATGCTCCCAGGTGCCTGTGGCAAGGGGAAGGAAATGCCATACACTGACCTGGAAGAGACCACAGGGCCCAGGCACAGTCTGAACCCTTCCCTCAACCCGGCGGTTTTGCTAGCAGGAGTTCAAGCCCAACGAACACAGCCCGGAGACCCCTGGTGCAAAAACGGCTTCCGACGAACAATAGGTGCTTGCTGTGGAACACCTATCCCAAGTGGGGGTAGCCAGCTCAACAAAATGCCACACACCCAGGTGTAAGAAACAACATTGCCCAGGCATGGTCTAAGCCCCTCACCTCGTCCCTGTGCTTTGGGGAGCCGGAGGGACACCCGAGGCCTACGGCCCTGAGACCCCTTTGCAAAAAGCCGGCTTCCCACGGAAGCAGTTTTCCTGAGGTGCAGACCCTATCCCAAGTGGTTGTGGCAAGGTAAAGCAAATGCCCTCCACTTCTCTGGAAGTAACCACAGTGCCCAGGCATGTTCTAAGGCCTCCCAATCTCCCTGGGCTTCTGGCAGCAGGAGTGAAAAGAGAGGAGCAGAGCACTGGGACCCGTTTGACAAAACCGGCTTCCCACGGGAAAGTCTTTCTCCACGTGCAGACATGCTCCCAGGTGCCTGTGGCAAGGGGAAGGAAATGCCATGCACTGACCTGGAAGAGACCACAGGGCCCAGGCACAGTCTGAACCCTTCCCTCAACCCGGCGGTTTTGCTAGCAGGAGTTCAAGCCCAACGAACACAGCCCGGAGACCCCTGGGGCAATAACGGCTTCCGACGAACAATAGGTGCTTGCTGTGGAACACCTATCCCAAGTGGGGGTAGCCAGCTCAACAAAATGCCACACACCCAGGTGTAAGAAACAACATTGTCCAGCCATGGTCTAGCCCCTCACCTCGTCCCTGTGGTTTGGGGAGCCGGAGGGACACCCGAGGCCCACGGCCCTGAGATCCCTTTGCAAAAAGCCGGCTTCCCACGGAAACAGTTTTCCTGAGGTGCAGACCCTCTCACAAGTGGTTGTGGCAAGGTAAAGCAAATGCCCTCCAATTCTCTGGAAGAAACCACAGTGCCCAGCCATGTTCTAAGCCCTCCCATCCTCCCTGGGCTTCTGGCAGCAGGAGTGAAAAGAGAGGAGCAGAGCACTGGGACCCGTTTGACAAAACCGGCTTCCCACGGGAAAGTCTTTCTCCACGTGCAGACATGCTCCCAGGTGCCTGTGGCAAGGGGAAGGAAATGCCATACACTGACCTGGAAGAGACCACAGGGCCCAGGCATAGTCTGAACCCTTCCCTCAACCCGGCGGTTTTGCTAGCAGGAGTTCAACCCCAACGAACACAGCCCGGAGACCCCTGGGGCAAAAACGGCTTCCGACGAACAATAGGTGCTTGCTGTGGAACACCTATCCCAAGTGGGGTAGCCAGCTCAACAAAATGCCACACACCCAGGTGTAAGAAACAACATTGCCCAGGCATGGTCTAAGCCCCTCACCTCGTCCCTGTGCTTTGGGGAGCCGGAGGGTCACCCGAGGCCCACGGCCCTGAGACCCCTTTGCAAAAAGCCGGCTTCCCACGGAAACAGTTTTCCTGAGGTGCAGACCCTATCCCAAGTGGTTGTGGCAAGGTAAAGCAAATGCCCTCCACTTCTCTGGAAGAAACCCCAGTGCCCAGCCATGTTCTAAGCCCACCCATCCTCCCTGGGCTTCTGGCAGCAGGAGTGAAAAGAGAGGAGCAGAGCACTGGGACCAGCTTGACAAAAACCGGCCTCCCACGGGAAAGTCTTTCTCCACGTGCAGACATGCTCCCAGGTGCCTGTGGCAAGGGGAAGGAAATGCCATACACTGACCTGGAGGAGACCACAGGGCCCAGGCACAGTCTGAACCCTTCCCTCAACCCGGCGGTTTTGCTAGCAGGAGTTCAAGCCCAACGAACACAGCCCGGAGAGCCCTGGGGCAAAAACGGCTTCCGACGAACAATAGGTGCTTGCTGTGGAACACCTATCCCAAGTGGGGGTAGCCAGCTCAACAAAATGCCACACACCCAGGTGTAAGAAACAACATTGCCCAGGCATGGTCTAAGCCCCTCACCTCGTCCCTGTGCTTTGGGGAGCCGGAGGGACACCCGATGCCCACGGCACTGAGACCCCTTTGCAAAAAGCCGGCTTCCCACGGAAGCAGATTTCCTGAGGTGCAGACCCTATCCCAAGTGGTTGTGGCAAGGTAAAGCAAATGCCCTCCACTTCTCTGGAAGTAACCACAGTGCCCAGGCATGTTCTAAGGCCTCCCATCCTCCCTGGGCTTCTGGCAGCAGGAGTGAAAAGAGAGGAGCAGAGCACTGGGACCCGTTTGACAAAAACCGGCTTCCCACGGGAAAGTTTTTCTCTACGTGCAGACATACTCCCAGGTGCCTGTGGCAAGGGGAAGGAAATGCCATACACTGACCTGGAAGAGACCACAGGGCCCAGGCACAGTCTGAACCCTTCCCTCAACCCGGCGGTTTTGCTAGCAGGAGTTCAACCCCAACGAACACAGCCCGGAGACCCCTGGGGCAATAACGGCTTCCGAGGAACAATAGGTGCTTGCTGTGGAACACCTACCCCAAGTGGGGGTAGCCAGCTCAACAAAATGCCACACACCCAGGTGTAAGAAACAACATTGTCCAGCCATGGTCTAAGCCCCTCACCTCGTCCCTGTGGTTTGGGGAGCCGGAGGGACAGCCGAGGCCCACGGCCCTGAGACCCCTTTGCAAAAAGCCGGCTTCCCACGGAAACAGTTTTCCTGAGGTGCAGACCCTCTCACAAGTGGTTGTGGCAAGGTAAAGCAAATGCCCTCCTATTCTCTGGTAGTAACCACAGTGCCCAGGCATGTTCTAAGCCCTCCCATCCTCCCTGGGCTTCTGGCAGGAGGAGTGAAAAGAGAGGAGCAGAGCACTGGGACCCGTTTGACAAAAACCGGCTTCCCACGGGAAAGTCTTTCTCCACGTGCAGACATGCTCCCAGGTGCCTGTGGCAAGGGGAAGGAAATGCCATACACTGACCTGGAAGAGACCACAGGGCCCAGGCACAGTCTGAACCCTTCCCTCAACCCGGCGGTTTTGCTAGCAGGAGTTCAACCCCAACGAACACAGCCCGGAGACCCCTGGGGCAATAACGGCTTCCGACGAACAATAGGTGCTTGCTGTGGAACACCTATCCCAAGTGGGGGTAGCCAGCTCAACAAAATGCCACACACCCAGGTGTAAGAAACAACATTGCCCAGGCATGGTCTAAGCCCCTCACCTCGTCCCTGTGCTTTGGGGAGCCGGAGGGACACCCGAGGCCCACGGCCCTGAGACCCCTTTGCAAAAAGCCGGCTTCCCACGGAGACAGTTTTCCTGAGGTGTAGACCCTCTCCCAAGTGGTTGTGGCAAGGTAAAGCCAATTCCCTCCACTTCTCTGGAAGAAACCACAGTGCCCAGCCATGTTCTAAGCCCTCCCATCCTCCCTGGGCTTCTGGCAGGAAGAGTGAAAAGAGAGGAGCAGAGCACTGGGACCCGTTTGACAAAAACCGGCTTCCCACGGGAAAGTCTTTCTCCACGTGCAGACATGCTCCCAGGTGCCTGTGGCAAGGGGAAGGAAATGCCATACACTGACCTAGAAGAGACCACAGGGCCCAGGCACAGTCTGAACCCTTCCCTCAACCCGGCGGTTTTGCTAGCAGGAGTTCAACCCCAACGAACACAGCCCGGAGACCCCTGGGGCAATAACGGCTTCCGACGAACAATAGGTGCTTGCTGTGGAACACCTATCCCAAGTGGGGGTAGCCAGCTCAACAAAATGCCACACACCCAGGTGTAAGAAACAACATTGTCCAGCCATGGTCTAAGCCCCTCACCTCGTCCCTGTGCTTTGGGGAGCCGGAGGGACACCCGAGTCCCACGGCCCTGAGACCCCTTTGCAAAAAGCCGGCTTCCCACGGAAACAGTTTTCCTGAGGTGCAGACCCTCTCACAAGTGGTTGTGGCAAGGTAAAGCAAATGCCCTCCAATTCTCTGGAAGAAACCCCAGTGCCCAGCCATGTTCTAAGCCCACCCATCCTCCCTGGGCTTCTGGCAGCAGGAGTGAAAAGAGAGGAGCAGAGCACTGGGACCCGTTTGACAAAAACCGACCTCCCACGGGAAAGTCTTTCTCCACGTGCAGACATGCTCCCAGGTGCCTGTGGCAATGGGAAGGAAATGCCATACACTGACCTAGAAGAGACCACAGGGCCCAGGCACTGCCTGAACACTTCCCTCAACCCGGCGGTTTTGCTAGCAGGAGTTCAAGCCCAACGAACACAACCCGGAGACCCCTGGGGCAAAAACGGCTTCCGACGAACAATAGGTGCTTGCTGTGGAACACCTACCCCAAGTGGGGGTAGCCAGCTCAACAAAATGCCACACACCCAGGTGTAAGAAACAACATTGCCCAGGCATGGTCTAAGCCCCTCACCTCGTCCCTGTGCTTTGGGGAGCCGGAGGGACACCCGAGGCCCACGGCCCTGAGACCCCTTTGCAAAAAGCCGGCTTCCCACGGAAACAGTTTTCCTGAGGTGCAGACCCTATCCCAAGTGGTTGTGGCAAGGTAAAGCAAATGCCCTCCACTTCTCTGGAAGAAACCCCAGTGCCCAGCCATGTTCTAAGCCCACCCATCCTCCCTGGGCTTCTGGCAGCAGGAGTGAAAAGAGAGGAGCAGAGCACTGGGACCAGCTTGACAAAAACCGGCTTCCCACGGGAAAGTCTTTCTCCACGTGCAGACATGCTCCCAGGTGCCTGTGGCAAGGGGAAGGAAATGCCATACACTGACCTGGAAGAGACCACAGGGCCCAGGCACAGTCTGAACCCTTCCCTCAACCCGGCGGTTTTGCTAGCAGGAGTTCAAGCCCAACGAACACAGCCCGGAGACCCCTGGTGCAAAAACGGCTTCCGACGAACAATAGGTGCTTGCTGTGGAACACCTATCCCAAGTGGGGGTAGCCAGCTCAACAAAATGCCACACACCCAGGTGTAAGAAACAACATTGCCCAGGCATGGTCTAAGCCCCTCACCTCGTCCCTGTGCTTTGGGGAGCCGGAGGGACACCCGAGGCCCACGGCCCTGAGACCCCTTTGCAAAAAGCCGGCTTCCCACGGAAGCAGTTTTCCTGAGGTGCAGACCCTATCCCAAGTGGTTGTGGCAAGGTAAAGCAAATGCCCTCCACTTCTCTGGAAGAAACCCCAGTGCCCAGCCATGTTCTAAGCCCACCCATCCTCCCTGGGCTTCTGGCAGCAGGAGTGAAAAGAGAGGAGCAGAGCACTGGGACCAGCTTGACAAAAACCGGCTTCCCACGGGAAAGTCTTTCTCCACGTGCAGACATGCTCCCAGGTGCCTGTGGCAAGGGGAAGGAAATGCCATACACTGACCTGGAAGAGACCACAGGGCCCAGGCACAGTCTGAACCCTTCCCTCAACCCGGCGGTTTTGCTAGCAGGAGTTCAAGCCCAACGAACACAGCCCGGAGACCCCTGGTGCAAAAACGGCTTCCGACGAACAATAGGTGCTTGCTGTGGAACACCTATCCCAAGTGGGGGTAGCCAGCTCAACAAAATGCCACACACCCAGGTGTAAGAAACAACATTGCCCAGGCATGGTCTAAGCCCCTCACCTCGTCCCTGTGCTTTGGGGAGCCGGAGGGACACCCGAGGCCTACGGCCCTGAGACCCCTTTGCAAAAAGCCGGCTTCCCACGGAAGCAGTTTTCCTGAGGTGCAGACCCTATCCCAAGTGGTTGTGGCAAGGTAAAGCAAATGCCCTCCACTTCTCTGGAAGTAACCACAGTGCCCAGGCATGTTCTAAGGCCTCCCAATCTCCCTGGGCTTCTGGCAGCAGGAGTGAAAAGAGAGGAGCAGAGCACTGGGACCCGTTTGACAAAACCGGCTTCCCACGGGAAAGTCTTTCTCCACGTGCAGACATGCTCCCAGGTGCCTGTGGCAAGGGGAAGGAAATGCCATGCACTGACCTGGAAGAGACCACAGGGCCCAGGCACAGTCTGAACCCTTCCCTCAACCCGGCGGTTTTGCTAGCAGGAGTTCAAGCCCAACGAACACAGCCCGGAGACCCCTGGGGCAATAACGGCTTCCGACGAACAATAGGTGCTTGCTGTGGAACACCTATCCCAAGTGGGGGTAGCCAGCTCAACAAAATGCCACACACCCAGGTGTAAGAAACAACATTGTCCAGCCATGGTCTAGCCCCTCACCTCGTCCCTGTGGTTTGGGGAGCCGGAGGGACACCCGAGGCCCACGGCCCTGAGATCCCTTTGCAAAAAGCCGGCTTCCCACGGAAACAGTTTTCCTGAGGTGCAGACCCTCTCACAAGTGGTTGTGGCAAGGTAAAGCAAATGCCCTCCAATTCTCTGGAAGAAACCACAGTGCCCAGCCATGTTCTAAGCCCTCCCATCCTCCCTGGGCTTCTGGCAGCAGGAGTGAAAAGAGAGGAGCAGAGCACTGGGACCCGTTTGACAAAACCGGCTTCCCACGGGAAAGTCTTTCTCCACGTGCAGACATGCTCCCAGGTGCCTGTGGCAAGGGGAAGGAAATGCCATACACTGACCTGGAAGAGACCACAGGGCCCAGGCATAGTCTGAACCCTTCCCTCAACCCGGCGGTTTTGCTAGCAGGAGTTCAACCCCAACGAACACAGCCCGGAGACCCCTGGGGCAAAAACGGCTTCCGACGAACAATAGGTGCTTGCTGTGGAACACCTATCCCAAGTGGGGTAGCCAGCTCAACAAAATGCCACACACCCAGGTGTAAGAAACAACATTGCCCAGGCATGGTCTAAGCCCCTCACCTCGTCCCTGTGCTTTGGGGAGCCGGAGGGTCACCCGAGGCCCACGGCCCTGAGACCCCTTTGCAAAAAGCCGGCTTCCCACGGAAACAGTTTTCCTGAGGTGCAGACCCTATCCCAAGTGGTTGTGGCAAGGTAAAGCAAATGCCCTCCACTTCTCTGGAAGAAACCCCAGTGCCCAGCCATGTTCTAAGCCCACCCATCCTCCCTGGGCTTCTGGCAGCAGGAGTGAAAAGAGAGGAGCAGAGCACTGGGACCAGCTTGACAAAAACCGGCCTCCCACGGGAAAGTCTTTCTCCACGTGCAGACATGCTCCCAGGTGCCTGTGGCAAGGGGAAGGAAATGCCATACACTGACCTGGAGGAGACCACAGGGCCCAGGCACAGTCTGAACCCTTCCCTCAACCCGGCGGTTTTGCTAGCAGGAGTTCAAGCCCAACGAACACAGCCCGGAGAGCCCTGGGGCAAAAACGGCTTCCGACGAACAATAGGTGCTTGCTGTGGAACACCTATCCCAAGTGGGGGTAGCCAGCTCAACAAAATGCCACACACCCAGGTGTAAGAAACAACATTGCCCAGGCATGGTCTAAGCCCCTCACCTCGTCCCTGTGCTTTGGGGAGCCGGAGGGACACCCGATGCCCACGGCACTGAGACCCCTTTGCAAAAAGCCGGCTTCCCACGGAAGCAGATTTCCTGAGGTGCAGACCCTATCCCAAGTGGTTGTGGCAAGGTAAAGCAAATGCCCTCCACTTCTCTGGAAGTAACCACAGTGCCCAGGCATGTTCTAAGGCCTCCCATCCTCCCTGGGCTTCTGGCAGCAGGAGTGAAAAGAGAGGAGCAGAGCACTGGGACCCGTTTGACAAAAACCGGCTTCCCACGGGAAAGTTTTTCTCTACGTGCAGACATACTCCCAGGTGCCTGTGGCAAGGGGAAGGAAATGCCATACACTGACCTGGAAGAGACCACAGGGCCCAGGCACAGTCTGAACCCTTCCCTCAACCCGGCGGTTTTGCTAGCAGGAGTTCAACCCCAACGAACACAGCCCGGAGACCCCTGGGGCAATAACGGCTTCCGAGGAACAATAGGTGCTTGCTGTGGAACACCTACCCCAAGTGGGGGTAGCCAGCTCAACAAAATGCCACACACCCAGGTGTAAGAAACAACATTGTCCAGCCATGGTCTAAGCCCCTCACCTCGTCCCTGTGGTTTGGGGAGCCGGAGGGACAGCCGAGGCCCACGGCCCTGAGACCCCTTTGCAAAAAGCCGGCTTCCCACGGAAACAGTTTTCCTGAGGTGCAGACCCTCTCACAAGTGGTTGTGGCAAGGTAAAGCAAATGCCCTCCTATTCTCTGGTAGTAACCACAGTGCCCAGGCATGTTCTAAGCCCTCCCATCCTCCCTGGGCTTCTGGCAGGAGGAGTGAAAAGAGAGGAGCAGAGCACTGGGACCCGTTTGACAAAAACCGGCTTCCCACGGGAAAGTCTTTCTCCACGTGCAGACATGCTCCCAGGTGCCTGTGGCAAGGGGAAGGAAATGCCATACACTGACCTGGAAGAGACCACAGGGCCCAGGCACAGTCTGAACCCTTCCCTCAACCCGGCGGTTTTGCTAGCAGGAGTTCAACCCCAACGAACACAGCCCGGAGACCCCTGGGGCAATAACGGCTTCCGACGAACAATAGGTGCTTGCTGTGGAACACCTATCCCAAGTGGGGGTAGCCAGCTCAACAAAATGCCACACACCCAGGTGTAAGAAACAACATTGCCCAGGCATGGTCTAAGCCCCTCACCTCGTCCCTGTGCTTTGGGGAGCCGGAGGGACACCCGAGGCCCACGGCCCTGAGACCCCTTTGCAAAAAGCCGGCTTCCCACGGAGACAGTTTTCCTGAGGTGTAGACCCTCTCCCAAGTGGTTGTGGCAAGGTAAAGCCAATTCCCTCCACTTCTCTGGAAGAAACCACAGTGCCCAGCCATGTTCTAAGCCCTCCCATCCTCCCTGGGCTTCTGGCAGGAAGAGTGAAAAGAGAGGAGCAGAGCACTGGGACCCGTTTGACAAAAACCGGCTTCCCACGGGAAAGTCTTTCTCCACGTGCAGACATGCTCCCAGGTGCCTGTGGCAAGGGGAAGGAAATGCCATACACTGACCTAGAAGAGACCACAGGGCCCAGGCACAGTCTGAACCCTTCCCTCAACCCGGCGGTTTTGCTAGCAGGAGTTCAACCCCAACGAACACAGCCCGGAGACCCCTGGGGCAATAACGGCTTCCGACGAACAATAGGTGCTTGCTGTGGAACACCTATCCCAAGTGGGGGTAGCCAGCTCAACAAAATGCCACACACCCAGGTGTAAGAAACAACATTGTCCAGCCATGGTCTAAGCCCCTCACCTCGTCCCTGTGCTTTGGGGAGCCGGAGGGACACCCGAGTCCCACGGCCCTGAGACCCCTTTGCAAAAAGCCGGCTTCCCACGGAAACAGTTTTCCTGAGGTGCAGACCCTCTCACAAGTGGTTGTGGCAAGGTAAAGCAAATGCCCTCCAATTCTCTGGAAGAAACCCCAGTGCCCAGCCATGTTCTAAGCCCACCCATCCTCCCTGGGCTTCTGGCAGCAGGAGTGAAAAGAGAGGAGCAGAGCACTGGGACCCGTTTGACAAAAACCGACCTCCCACGGGAAAGTCTTTCTCCACGTGCAGACATGCTCCCAGGTGCCTGTGGCAATGGGAAGGAAATGCCATACACTGACCTAGAAGAGACCACAGGGCCCAGGCACTGCCTGAACACTTCCCTCAACCCGGCGGTTTTGCTAGCAGGAGTTCAAGCCCAACGAACACAACCCGGAGACCCCTGGGGCAAAAACGGCTTCCGACGAACAATAGGTGCTTGCTGTGGAACACCTACCCCAAGTGGGGGTAGCCAGCTCAACAAAATGCCACACACCCAGGTGTAAGAAACAACATTGCCCAGGCATGGTCTAAGCCCCTCACCTCGTCCCTGTGCTTTGGGGAGCCGGAGGGACACCCGAGGCCCACGGCCCTGAGACCCCTTTGCAAAAAGCCGGCTTCCCACGGAAACAGTTTTCCTGAGGTGCAGACCCTATCCCAAGTGGTTGTGGCAAGGTAAAGCAAATGCCCTCCACTTCTCTGGAAGAAACCCCAGTGCCCAGCCATGTTCTAAGCCCACCCATCCTCCCTGGGCTTCTGGCAGCAGGAGTGAAAAGAGAGGAGCAGAGCACTGGGACCAGCTTGACAAAAACCGGCTTCCCACGGGAAAGTCTTTCTCCACGTGCAGACATGCTCCCAGGTGCCTGTGGCAAGGGGAAGGAAATGCCATACACTGACCTGGAAGAGACCACAGGGCCCAGGCACAGTCTGAACCCTTCCCTCAACCCGGCGGTTTTGCTAGCAGGAGTTCAAGCCCAACGAACACAGCCCGGAGACCCCTGGTGCAAAAACGGCTTCCGACGAACAATAGGTGCTTGCTGTGGAACACCTATCCCAAGTGGGGGTAGCCAGCTCAACAAAATGCCACACACCCAGGTGTAAGAAACAACATTGCCCAGGCATGGTCTAAGCCCCTCACCTCGTCCCTGTGCTTTGGGGAGCCGGAGGGACACCCGAGGCCCACGGCCCTGAGACCCCTTTGCAAAAAGCCGGCTTCCCACGGAAGCAGTTTTCCTGAGGTGCAGACCCTATCCCAAGTGGTTGTGGCAAGGTAAAGCAAATGCCCTCCACTTCTCTGGTAGTAACCACAGTGCCCAGGCATGTTCTAAGGCCTCCCAATCTCCCTGGGCTTCTGGCAGGAGGAGTGAAAAGAGAGGAGCAGAGCACTGGGACCCGTTTGACAAAAACCGGCTTCCCACGGGAAAGTCTTTCTCCACGTGCAGACATGCTCCCAGGTGCCTGTGGCAAGGGGAAGGAAATGCCATACACTGACCTGGAAGAGACCACAGGGCCCAGGCACAGTCTGAACCCTTCCCTCAACCCGGCGGTTTTGCTAGCAGGAGTTCAAGCCCAACGAACACAGCCCGGAGACCCCTGGGGCAAAAACGGCTTCTGACGAACAATAGGTGCTTGCTGTGGAACACCTACCCCAAGTGGGGGTAGCCAGCTCAACAAAATGCCACACACCCAGGTGTAAGAAACAACATTGCCCAGGCATGGTCTAAGCCCCTCACCTCGTCCCTGTGCTTTGGGGAGCCGGAGGGACACCCGAGGCCCACGGCCCTGAGACCCCTTTGCAAAAAGCCGGCTTCCCACGGAAAGAGTTTTCCTGAGGTGCAGACCCTATCCCAAGTGGTTGTGGCAAGGTAAAGCAAATGCCCTCCACTTCTCTGGAAGAAACCCCAGTGCCCAGCCATGTTCTAAGCCCACCATCCTCCCTGGGCTTCTGGCAGCAGGAGTGAAAAGAGAGGAGCAGAGCACTGGGACCCGTTTGACAAAAACCGGCCTCCCACGGGAAAGTCTTTCTCCACGTGCAGACATGCTCCCAGGTGCCTGTGGCAATGGGAAGGAAATGCCATACACTGACCTGGAAGAGACCACAGGGCCCAGGCACTGCCTGAACACTTCCCTCAACCCGGCGGTTTTGCTAGCAGGAGTTCAAGCCCAACGAACACAACCCGGAGACCCCTGGGGCAAAAACGGCTTCCGACGAACAATAGGTGCTTGCTGTGGAACACCTATCCCAAGTGGGGGTAGCCAGCTCAACAAAATGCCACACACCCAGGTGTAAGAAACAACATTGCCCAGGCATGGTCTAAGCCCCTCACCTCGTCCCTGTGCTTTGGGGAGCCGGAGGGACACCCGAGGCCCACGGCCCTGAGACCCCTTTGCAAAAAGCCGGCTTCCCACGGAGACAGTTTTCCTGAGGTGTAGACCCTCTCCCAAGTGGTTGTGGCAAGGTAAAGCCAATGCCCTCCACTTCTCTGGAACAAACCCCAGTGCCCAGCTATGTTCTAAGCCCACCCATCCTCCCTGGGCTTCTGACAGCAGGAGTGAAAAGAGAGGAGCAGAGCACTGGGACCCGTTTGACAAAAACCGGCTTCCCACGGGAAAGTCTTTCTCCACGTGCAGACATGCTCCCAGGTGCCTGTGGCAAGGGGAAGGAAATGCCATACACTGACCTGGAAGAGACCACAGGGCCAGGCACAGTCTGAACCCTTCCCTCAACCCGGCGGTTTTGCTAGCAGGAGTTCAAGCCCAACGAACACAGCCAGGAAACCCCTGGTGCAAAAACGGCTTCCGACGAACAATAGGTGCTTGCTGTGGAACACCTATCCCAAGTGGGGGTAGCCAGCTCAACAAAATGCCACACACCCAGGTGTAAGAAACAACATTGCCCAGGCATGGTCTGAGCCCCTCACCTCGTCCCTGTGCTTTGGGGAGCCGGAGGGACACCCGAGGTCCACGGCCCTGAGACCCCTTTGCAAAAAGCCGGCTTCCCACGGAGACAGTTTTCCTGAGGTGTAGACCCTCTCCCAAGTGGTTGTGGCAAGGTAAAGCCAACTCCCTCCACTTCTCTGGAAGAAACCACAGTGCCCAGCCATGTTCTAAGCCCTCCCATCCTCCCTGGGCTTCTGGCAGGAAGAGTGAAAAGAGAGGAGCAGAGCACTGGGACCCGTTTGACAAAAACCGGCTTCCCACGGGAAAGTCTTTCTCCACGTGCAGACATGCTCCCAGGTGCCTGTGGCAAGGGGAAGGAAATGCCATACACTGACCTGGAAGAGACCACAGGGCCCAGGCATAGTCTGAACCCTTCCCTCAACCCGGCGGTTTTGCTAGCAGGAGTTCAAGCCCAACGAACACAGCCCGGAGACCCCTGGGGCAAAAACGGCTTCTGACGAACAATCGGTGCTTGCTGTGGAACACCTACCCCAAGTGGGGGTAGCCAGCTCAACAAAATGCCACACACCCAGGTGTAAGAAACAACATTGCCCAGGCATGGTCTAAGCCCCTCACCTCGTCCCTGTGCTTTGGGGAGCCGGAGGGACACCCGAGGCCCACGGCCCTGAGACCCCTTTGCAAAAAGCCGGCTTCCCACGGAAACAGTTTTCCTGAGGTGCAGACCCTATCCCAAGTGGTTGTGGCAAGGTAAAGCAAATGCCCTCCACTTCTCTGGAAGAAACCCCAGTGCCCAGCCATGTTCTAAGCCCACCCATCCTCCCTGGGCTTCTGGCAGCAGGAGTGAAAAGAGAGGAGCAGAGCACTGGGACCCGTTTGACAAAAACCGGCCTCCCACGGGAAAGTCTTTCTCCACGTGCAGACATGCTCCCAGGTGCCTGTGGCAATGGGAAGGAAATGCCATACACTGACCTGGAAGAGACCACAGGGCCCAGGCACTGCCTGAACACTTCCCTCAACCCGGCGGTTTTGCTAGCAGGAGTTCAAGCCCAACGAACACAACCCGGAGACCCCTGGGGCAAAATGGCTTCCGACGACAATAGGTGCTTGCTGTGGAACACCTATCCCAAGGGGGGTAGCCAGCTCAACAAAATGCCACACACCCAGGTGTAAGAAACAACATTGCCCAGGCATGGTCTAAGCCCCTCACCTCGTCCCTGTGCTTTGGGGAGCCGGAGGGACACCCGAGGCCCACGGCCCTGAGACCCCTTTGCAAAAAGCCGGCTTCCCACGGAGACAGTTTTCCTGAGGTGTAGACCCTCTCCCAAGTGGTTGTGGCAAGGTAAAGCCAATGCCCTCCACTTCTCTGGAACACACCCCAGTGCCCAGCTATGTTCTAAGCCCACCCATCCTCCCTGGGCTTCTGACAGCAGGAGTGAAAAGAGAGGAGCAGAGCACTGGGACCCGTTTGACAAAAACCGGCTTCCCACGGGAAAGTCTTTCTCCACATGCAGACATGCTCCCAGGTGCCTGTGGCAAGGGGAAGGAAATGCCATACACTGACCTGGAAGAGACCACAGGGCCCAGGCACAGTCTGAACCCTTCCCTCAACCCGGCGGTTTTGCTAGCAGGAGTTCAAGCCCAACGAACACAGCCCGGAAACCCCTGGTGCAAAAACGGCTTCCGACGAACAATAGGTGCTTGCTGTGGAACACCTATCCCAAGTGGGGGTAGCCAGCTCAACAAAATGCCACACACCCAGGTGTAAGAAACAACATTGTCCAGCCATGGTCTAAGCCCCTCACCTCGTCCCTGTGGTTTGGGGAGCCGGAGGGACAGCCGAGGCCCACGGCCCTGAGACCCCTTTGCAAAAAGCCGGCTTCCCACGGAAACAGTTTTCCTGAGGTGCAGACCCTCTCACAAGTGGTTGTGGCAAGGTAAAACAAATGCCCTCCAATTCTCTGGAAGAAACCACAGTGCCCAGCCATGTTCTAAGCCCTCCCATCCTCCCTGGGCTTCTGGCAGCAGGAGTGAAAAGAGAGGAGCAGAGCACTGGGACCCGTTTGACAAAAACCGGCTTCCCACGGGAAAGTCTTTCTCCACGAGCAGACATGCTCCCAGGTGCCTGTGGCAAGGGGAAGGAAATGCCATACACTGACCTGGTAGAGACCACAGGGCCCAGGCACAGTCTGAACCCTTCCCTCAACCCGGCGGTTTTGCTAGCAGGAGTTCAAGGCCAACGAACACAGCCCGGAGACCCCTGGGGCAAAAACGGCTTCTGACGAACAATAGGTGCTTGCTGTGAAACACCTATCCCAAGTGGGGTTAGCCAGCTCAACAAAATGCCACACACCCAGGTGTAAGAAACAACATTGCCCAGGCATGGTCTAAGCCCCTCACCTCGTCCCTGTGCTTTGGGGAGCCGGAGGGACACCCGAGGCCCACGGCCCTGAGACCCCTTTGCAAAAAGCCGGCTTCCCACGGAAACAGTTTTCCTGAGGTGCAGACCCTATCCCAAGTGGTTGTGGCAAGGTAAAGCAAATGCCCTCCACTTCTCTGGAAGAAACCACAGTGCCCAGCCATGTTCTAAGCCCTCCCATCCTCCCTGGGCTTCTGGCAGCAGGAGTGAAAAAAGAGGAGCAGAGCACTGGGACTCGTTTGACAAAAACCGGCTTCCCACGGGAAAGCCTTTCTCCACGTGCAGACATGCTCCCAGGTGCCTGTGGCAAGGGGAAGGAAATGCCATACACTGACCTGGAAGAGACCACAGGGCCCAGGCACAGTCTGAACCCTTCCCTCAACCCGGCGGTTTTGCTAGCAGGAGTTCAAGCCCAAGGAACACAGCCCGGAGAGGCCTGGGGCAAAAACGGCTTCCGACGAACAATAGGTGCTTGCTGTGGAACACCTATCCCAAGTGGGGGTAGCCAGCTCAACAAAATGCCACACACCCAGGTGTAAGAAACAACATTGCCCAGGCATGGTCTAAGCCCCTCACCTCGTCCCTGTGCTTTGGGGAGCCGGAGGGACACCCGAGGCCCAAGGCCCTGAGACCCCTTTGCAAAAAGCCGGCTTCCCACGGAGACAGTTTTCCTGAGGTGTAGACCCTCTCCCAAGTGGTTGTGGCAAGGTAAAGCCAATGCCCTCCACTTCTGTGGAAGAAACCACAGTGCCCAGCCATGTTCTAAGCCCTCCCATCCTCCCTGGGCTTCTGGCAGCAGGAGTGAAAAGAGAGGAGAAGAGCACTGGGACCCGTTTGACAAAAACCGGCTTCCCACGGGAAAGTCTTTCTCCACGTGCAGACATGCTCCCAGGTGCCTGTGGCAAGGGGAAGGAAATGCCATACACTGACCTGGAAGAGAGCACAGGGCCCAGGCACAGTCTGAACCCTTCCCTCAACCCGGCGGTTTTGCTAGCAGGAGTTCAAGCCCAACGAACACAGCCCGGAGAGCCCTGGGGCAAAAAAGGCTTCTGACGAACAATAGGTGCTTGCTGTGGAACACCTACCCCAAGTGGGGGTAGCCAGCTCAACAAAATGCCACACACCCAGGTGTAAGAAACAACATTGCCCAGGCATGGTCTAAGCCCCTCACCTCGTCCCTGTGCTTTGGGGAGCCGGAAGGACACCCGAGGCCCACGGCCCTGAGACCCCTTTGCAAAAAGCCGGCTTCCCACGGAAACAGTTTTCCTGAGGTGCAGACCCTATCCCAAGTGGTTGTGGCAAGGTAAAGCCAATGCCCTCCACTTCTCTGGAAGAAACCCCAGTGCCCAGCCATGTTCTTAGCCCACCCATCCTCCCTGGGCTTCTGGCAGCAGGAGTGAAAACAGAGGAGCATTGCACTGGGACCCGTTTGACGAAAACCGGCCTCCCACGGGAAAGTCTTTCTCCACGTGCAGACATGCTCCCAGGTGCCTGTGGCAAAGGGAAGGAAATGCCATACACTGACCTGGAAGAGACCACAGGGCCCAGGCACTGCCTGAACCCTTCCCTCAACCCGGCGGTTTTGCTAGCAGGAGTTCAACCCCAACGAACACAGCCCGGAGACCCCTGGGGCAAAAACGGCTTCCAACGAACAATAGGTGCTTGCTGTGGAACACCTATCCCAAGTGGGGGTAGCCAGCTCAACAAAATGCCACACACCCAGGTGTAAGAAACAACATTGCCCAGGCATGGTCTAAGCCCCTCACCTCGTCCCTGTGCTTTGGGGAGCCGGAGGGACACCCGAGGCCCACGGCCCTGAGACCCCTTTGCAAAAAGCCGGCTTCCCACGGAGACAGTTTTCCTGAGGTGTAGACCCTCTCCCAAGTGGTTGTGGCAAGGTAAAGCCAATGCCCTCCACTTCTGTGGAAGAAACCACAGTGCCCAGCCATGTTCTAAGCCCTCCCATCCTCCCTGGGCTTCTGGCAGCAGGAGTGAAAAGAGAGGAGCAGAGCACTGGGACCCGTTTGACAAAAACCGGCTTCCCACGGGAAAGTCTTTCTCCACGTGCAGACATGCTCCCAGGTGCCTGTGGCAAGGGGAAGGAAATGCCATACACTGACCTGGAAGAGACCACAGGGCCCAGGCACAGTCTGAACCCTTCCCTCAACCCGGCGGTTTTGCTAGCAGGAGTTCAAGCCCAACGAACACAGCCCGGAGAGCCCTGGGGCAAAAACGGCTTCCGACGAACAATAGGTGCTTGCTGTGGAACACCTATCCCAAGTGGGGGTAGCCAGCTCAACAAAATGCCACACACCCAGGTGTAAGAAATAACATTGCCCAGGCATGGTCTAAGCCCCTCACCTCGTCCCTGTGCTTTGGGGAGCCGGAGGGACACCCGAGGCCCACGGCCCTGAGACCCCTTTGCAAAAAGCCGGCTTCCCACGGAAACAGTTTTCCTGAGGTGCAGACCCTATCCCAAGTGGTTGTGGCAAGGTAAAGCAAATGCCCTCCACTTCTCTGGAAGAAACCACAGTGCCCAGCCATGTTCTAAGCCCTCCCATTCTCCCTGGGCTTCTGGCAGCAGGAGTGAAAAGAGAGGAGCAGAGCACTGGGACCCGTTTGACAAAAACCGGCTTCCCACGGGAAAGTCTTTCTCCACGTGCAGACATGCTCCCAGGTGCCTGTGGCAAGGGGAAGGAAATGCCATACACTGACCTGGAAGAGACCACAGGGCCCAGGCACAGTCTGAACCCTTCCCTCAACCCGGCGGTTTTGCTAGCAGGAGTTCAAGCCCAACGAACACAGCCCGGAGACCGCTGGGGCAAAAACGGCTTCCGACGAACAATAGGTGCTTGCTGTGGAACACCTATCCCAAGTGGGGGTAGCCAGCTCAACAAATTCCACACACCCAGGTATAAGAAACAACATTGCCCAGGCATGGTCTAAGCCCCTCACCTCGTCCCTGTGCTTTGGGGAGCCGGAGGGACACCCGTGGCCCACGGCCCTGAGACCCCTTTGCAAAAAGCCGGCTTCCCACGGAGACAGTTTTCCTGAGGTGTAGACCTTCTCCCAAGTGGTTGTGGCAAGGTAAAGCCAATTCCCTCCACTTCTGTGGAAGAAACCACAGTGCCCAGCCATGTTCTAAGCCCTCCCATCCTCCCTGGGCTTCTGGCAGCAGGAGTGAAAAGAGAGGAGCAGAGCACTGGGACCCGTTTGACAAAAACCGGCTTCCCACGGGAAAGCCTTTCTCCACGAGCAGACATGCTCCCAGGTGCCTGTGGCAAGGGGAAGGAAATGCCGTACACTGACCTGGTAGAGACCACAGGGCCCAGGCACAGTCTGAACCCTTCCCTCAACCCGGCGGTTTTGCTAGCAGGAGTTCAAGGCCAACGAACACAGCCCGGAGACCCCTGGGGCAAAAACGGCTTCTGACGAACAATAGGTGCTTGCTGTGAAACACCTATCCCAAGTGGGGTTAGCCAGCTCAACAAAATGCCACACACCCAGGTGTAAGAAACAACATTGCCCAGGCATGGTCTAAGCCCCTCACCTCGTCCCTGTGCTTTGGGGAGCCGGAGGGACACCCGAGGCCCACGGCCCTGAGACCCCTTTGCAAAAAGCCGGCTTCCCACGGAAACAGTTTTCCTGAGGTGCAGACCCTATCCCAAGTGGTTGTGGCAAGGTAAAGCAAATGCCCTCCACTTCTCTGGAAGAAACCACAGTGCCCAGCCATGTTCTAAGCCCTCCCATCCTCCCTGGGCTTCTGGCAGCAGGAGTGAAAAGAGAGGAGCAGAGCACTGGGACTCGTTTGACAAAAACCGGCTTCCCACGGGAAAGCCTTTCTCCACGTGCAGACATGCTCCCAGGTGCCTGTGGCAAGGGGAAGGAAATGCCATACACTGACCTGGAAGAGACCACAGGGCCCAGGCACAGTCTGAACCCTTCCCTCAACCCGGCGGTTTTGCTAGCAGGAGTTCAAGCCCAACGAGCACAGCCCGGAGAGGCCTGGGGCAAAAACGGCTTCCGACGAACAATAGGAGCTTGCTGTGGAACACCTATCCCAAGTGGGGGTAGCCAGCTCAACAAAATGCCACACACCCAGGTGTAAGAAACAACATTGCCCAGGCATGGTCTAAGCCCCTCACCTCGTCCCTGTGCTTTGGGGAGCCGGAGGGACACCCGAGGCCCAAGGCCCTGAGACCCCTTTGCAAAAAGCCGGCTTCCCACGGAGACAGTTTTCCTGAGGTGTAGACCCTCTCCCAAGTGGTTGTGGCAAGGTAAAGCCAATGCCCTCCACTTCTGTGGAAGAAACCACAGTGCCCAGCCATGTTCTAAGCCCTCCCATCCTCCCTGGGCTTCTGGCAGCAGGAGTGAAAAGAGAGGAGAAGAGCACTGGGACCCGTTTGACAAAAACCGGCTTCCCACGGGAAAGTCTTTCTCCACGTGCAGACATGCTCCCAGGTGCCTGTGGCAAGGGGAAGGAAATGCCATACACTGACCTGGAAGAGACCACAGGGCCCAGGCACAGTCTGAACCCTTCCCTCAACCCGGCGGTTTTGCTAGCAGGAGTTCAAGCCCAACGAACACAGCCCGGAGACCCCTGGGGCAAAAACGGCTTCCGACGAACAATAGGTGCTTGCTGTGGAACACCTATCCCAAGTGGGGGTAGCCAGCTCAACAAAATGCCACACACCCAGGTGTAAGAAATAACATTGCCCAGGCATGGTCTAAGCCCCTCACCTCGTCCCTGTGCTTTGGGGAGCCGGAGGGACACCCGAGGCCCACGGCCCTGAGACCCCTTTGCAAAAAGCCGGCTTCCCACGGAAACAGTTTTCCTGAGGTGCAGACCATATCCCAAGTGGTTGTGGCAAGGTAAAGCAAATGCCCTCCACTTCTCTGGAAGAAACCACAGTGCCCAGCCATGTTCTAAGCCCTCCCATTCTCCCTGGGCTTCTGGCAGCAGGAGTGAAAAGAGAGGAGCAGAGCACTGGGACCCGTTTGACAAAAACCGGCTTCCCACGGGAAAGTCTTTCTCCACGTGCAGACATGCTCCCAGGTGCCTGTGGCAAGGGGAAGGAAATGCCATACACTGACCTGGAAGAGACCACAGGGCCCAGGCACAGTCTGAACCCTTCCCTCAACCCGGCGGTTTTGCTAGCAGGAGTTCAAGCCCAACGAACACAGCCCGGAGAGCCCTGGGGCAAAAACGGCTTCTGACGAACAATAGGTGCTTGCTGTGGAACACCTACCCCAAGTGGGGGTAGCCAGCTCAACAAAATGCCACACACCCAGGTGTAAGAAACAACTTTGCCCAGGCATGGTCTAAGCCCCTCACCTCGTCCCTGTGCTTTGGGGAGCCGGAAGGACACCCGAGGCCCAGGGCCCTGAGACCCCTTTGCAAAAAGCCGGCTTCCCACGGAAACAGTTTTCCTGAGGTGCAGACCCTATCCCAAGTGGTTGTGGCAAGGTAAAGCCAATGCCCTCCACTTCTGTGGAAGAAACCACAGTGCCCAGCCATGTTCTAAGCCCTCCCATTCTCCCTGGGCTTCTGGCAGCAGGAGTGAATAGAGAGGAGCAGAGCACTGGGACCCGTTTGACAAAAACCGGCTTCCCACGGGAAAGTCTTTCTCCATGTGCAGACATGCTCCCAGGTGCCTGTGGCAAGGGGAAGGAAATGCCATACACTGACCTGGAAGAGACCACAGGGCCCAGGCACAGTCTGAACCCTTCCCTCAACCCGGCGGTTTTGCTAGCAGGAGCACAACCCCAACGAACACAGCCCGGAGACTCCTGGGGCAAAAACGGCTTCCGACGAACAATAGGGGCTTGCTGTGGAACACCTATCCTAAGTGGGGGTAGGCAGCTCAACAAAATGCCACACACCCAGGTGTAAGAAACAACATTGCCCAGGCATGGTCTAAGCCCCTCACCTCGTCCCTGTGCTTTGGGGAGCCGGAGGGACACCCGAGGCCCACGGCCCTGAGACCCCTTTGCAAAAAGCCGGCTTCCCACGGAAACAGTTTTCCTGAGGTGCAGACCCTATCCCAAGTGGTTGTGGCAAGGTAAAGCAAATGCCCTCCACTTCTCTGGAAGAAACCACAGTGCCCAGCCATGTTCTAAGCCCTCCCATCCTCCCTGGGCTTCTGGCAGCAGGAGTGAAAAGAGAGGAGCAGAGCACTGGGACCCGTTTGACAAAAACCGGCTTCCCACGGGAAAGCCTTTCTCCACGTGCAGACATGCTCCCAGGTGCCTGTGGCAAGGGGAAGGAAATGCCATACACTGACCTGGAAGAGACCACAGGGCCCAGGCACAGTCTGAACCCTTCCCTCAACCCGGCGGTTTTGCTAGCAGGAGTTCAAGCCCAACGAACACAGCCCGGAGACCCCTGGGGCAAAAACGGCTTCCGACGAACAATAGGTGCTTGCTGTGGAACACCTATCCCAAGTGGGGGTAGCCAGCTCAACAAAATGCCACACACCCAGGTGTAAGAAATAACATTGCCCAGGCATGGTCTAAGCCCCTCACCTCGTCCCTGTGCTTTGGGGAGCCGGAGGGACACCCGAGGCCCACGGCCCTGAGACCCCTTTGCAAAAAGCCGGCTTCCCACGGAGACAGTTTTCCTGAGGTGTAGACCCTCTCCCAAGTGGTTGTGGCAAGGTAAAGCCAATGCCCTCCACTTCTGTGGAAGAAACCACAGTGCCCAGCCATGTTCTAAGCCCTCCCATCCTCCCTGGGCTTCTGGCAGCAGGAGTGAAAAGAGAGGAGCAGAGCACTGGGACCCGTTTGACAAAAACCGGCTTCCCAGGGGAAAGTCTTTCTCCACGTGCAGACATGCTCCCAGGTGCCTGTGGCAAGGGGAAGGAAATGCCATACACTGACCTGGAAGAGACCACAGGGCCCAGGCACAGTCTGAACCCTTCCCTCAACCCGGCGGTTTTGCTAGCAGGAGTTCAAGCCCAACGAACACAGCCCGGAGAGCCCTGGGGCAAAAACGGCTTCTGACGAACAATAGGTGCTTGCTGTGGAACACCTACCCCAAGTGGGGGTAGCCAGCTCAACAAAATGCCACACACCCAGGTGTAAGAAACAACTTTGCCCAGGCATGGTCTAAGCCCCTCACCTCGTCCCTGTGCTTTGGGGAGCCGGAAGGACACCCGAGGCCCAGGGCCCTGAGACCCCTTTGCAAAAAGCCGGCTTCCCACGGAAACAGTTTTCCTGAGGTGCAGACCCTATCCCAAGTGGTTGTGGCAAGGTAAAGCCAATGCCCTCCACTTCTGTGGAAGAAACCACAGTGCCCAGCCATGTTCTAAGCCCTCCCATTCTCCCTGGGCTTCTGGCAGCAGGAGTGAATAGAGAGGAGCAGAGCACTGGGACCCGTTTGACAAAAACCGGCTTCCCACGGGAAAGTCTTTCTCCATGTGCAGACATGCTCCCAGGTGCCTGTGGCAAGGGGAAGGAAATGCCATACACTGACCTGGAAGAGACCACAGGGCCCAGGCACAGTCTGAACCCTTCCCTCAACCCGGCGGTTTTGCTAGCAGGAGCACAACCCCAACGAACACAGCCCGGAGACTCCTGGGGCAAAAACGGCTTCCGACGAACAATAGGGGCTTGCTGTGGAACACCTATCCTAAGTGGGGGTAGGCAGCTCAACAAAATGCCACACACCCAGGTGTAAGAAACAACATTGCCCAGGCATGGTCTAAGCCCCTCACCTCGTCCCTGTGCTTTGGGGAGCCGGAGGGACACCCGAGGCCCACGGCCCTGAGACCCCTTTGCAAAAAGCCGGCTTCCCACGGAAACAGTTTTCCTGAGGTGCAGACCCTATCCCAAGTGGTTGTGGCAAGGTAAAGCAAATGCCCTCCACTTCTCTGGAAGAAACCACAGTGCCCAGCCATGTTCTAAGCCCTCCCATCCTCCCTGGGCTTCTGGCAGCAGGAGTGAAAAGAGAGGAGCAGAGCACTGGGACCCGTTTGACAAAAACCGGCTTCCCACGGGAAAGCCTTTCTCCACGTGCAGACATGCTCCCAGGTGCCTGTGGCAAGGGGAAGGAAATGCCATACACTGACCTGGAAGAGACCACAGGGCCCAGGCACAGTCTGAACCCTTCCCTCAACCCGGCGGTTTTGCTAGCAGGAGTTCAAGCCCAACGAACACAGCCCGGAGACCCCTGGGGCAAAAACGGCTTCCGACGAACAATAGGTGCTTGCTGTGGAACACCTATCCCAAGTGGGGGTAGCCAGCTCAACAAAATGCCACACACCCAGGTGTAAGAAATAACATTGCCCAGGCATGGTCTAAGCCCCTCACCTCGTCCCTGTGCTTTGGGGAGCCGGAGGGACACCCGAGGCCCACGGCCCTGAGACCCCTTTGCAAAAAGCCGGCTTCCCACGGAGACAGTTTTCCTGAGGTGTAGACCCTCTCCCAAGTGGTTGTGGCAAGGTAAAGCCAATGCCCTCCACTTCTGTGGAAGAAACCACAGTGCCCAGCCATGTTCTAAGCCCTCCCATCCTCCCTGGGCTTCTGGCAGCAGGAGTGAAAAGAGAGGAGCAGAGCACTGGGACCCGTTTGACAAAAACCGGCTTCCCAGGGGAAAGTCTTTCTCCACGTGCAGACATGCTCCCAGGTGCCTGTGGCAAGGGGAAGGAAATGCCATACACTGACCTGGAAGAGACCACAGGGCCCAGGCACAGTCTGAACCCTTCCCTCAACCCGGCGGTTTTGCTAGCAGGAGTTCAAGCCCAACGAACACAGCCCGGAGAGCCCTGGGGCAAAAACGGCTTCTGACGAACAATAGGTGCTTGCTGTGGAACACCTACCCCAAGTGGGGGTAGCCAGCTCAACAAAATGCCACACACCCAGGTGTAAGAAACAACTTTGCCCAGGCATGGTCTAAGCCCCTCACCTCGTCCCTGTGCTTTGGGGAGCCGGAAGGACACCCGAGGCCCAGGGCCCTGAGACCCCTTTGCAAAAAGCCGGCTTCCCACGGAAACAGTTTTCCTGAGGTGCAGACCCTATCCCAAGTGGTTGTGGCAAGGTAAAGCCAATGCCCTCCACTTCTGTGGAAGAAACCACAGTGCCCAGCCATGTTCTAAGCCCTCCCATTCTCCCTGGGCTTCTGGCAGCAGGAGTGAATAGAGAGGAGCAGAGCACTGGGACCCGTTTGACAAAAACCGGCTTCCCACGGGAAAGTCTTTCTCCATGTGCAGACATGCTCCCAGGTGCCTGTGGCAAGGGGAAGGAAATGCCATACACTGACCTGGAAGAGACCACAGGGCCCAGGCACAGTCTGAACCCTTCCCTCAACCCGGCGGTTTTGCTAGCAGGAGCACAACCCCAACGAACACAGCCCGGAGACTCCTGGGGCAAAAACGGCTTCCGACGAACAATAGGGGCTTGCTGTGGAACACCTATCCTAAGTGGGGGTAGGCAGCTCAACAAAATGCCACACACCCAGGTGTAAGAAACAACATTGCCCAGGCATGGTCTAAGCCCCTCACCTCGTCCCTGTGCTTTGGGGAGCCGGAGGGACACCCGAGGCCCACGGCCCTGAGACCCCTTTGCAAAAAGCCGGCTTCCCACGGAAACAGTTTTCCTGAGGTGCAGACCCTATCCCAAGTGGTTGTGGCAAGGTAAAGCAAATGCCCTCCACTTCTCTGGAAGAAACCACAGTGCCCAGCCATGTTCTAAGCCCTCCCATCCTCCCTGGGCTTCTGGCAGCAGGAGTGAAAAGAGAGGAGCAGAGCACTGGGACCCGTTTGACAAAAACCGGCTTCCCACGGGAAAGCCTTTCTCCACGTGCAGACATGCTCCCAGGTGCCTGTGGCAAGGGGAAGGAAATGCCATACACTGACCTGGAAGAGACCACAGGGCCCAGGCACAGTCTGAACCCTTCCCTCAACCCGGCGGTTTTGCTAGCAGGAGTTCAAGCCCAACGAACACAGCCCGGAGACCCCTGGGGCAAAAACGGCTTCCGACGAACAATAGGTGCTTGCTGTGGAACACCTATCCCAAGTGGGGGTAGCCAGCTCAACAAAATGCCACACACCCAGGTGTAAGAAATAACATTGCCCAGGCATGGTCTAAGCCCCTCACCTCGTCCCTGTGCTTTGGGGAGCCGGAGGGACACCCGAGGCCCACGGCCCTGAGACCCCTTTGCAAAAAGCCGGCTTCCCACGGAGACAGTTTTCCTGAGGTGTAGACCCTCTCCCAAGTGGTTGTGGCAAGGTAAAGCCAATGCCCTCCACTTCTGTGGAAGAAACCACAGTGCCCAGCCATGTTCTAAGCCCTCCCATCCTCCCTGGGCTTCTGGCAGCAGGAGTGAAAAGAGAGGAGCAGAGCACTGGGACCCGTTTGACAAAAACCGGCTTCCCAGGGGAAAGTCTTTCTCCACGTGCAGACATGCTCCCAGGTGCCTGTGGCAAGGGGAAGGAAATGCCATACACTGACCTGGAAGAGACCACAGGGCCCAGGCACAGTCTGAACCCTTCCCTCAACCCGGCGGTTTTGCTAGCAGGAGTTCAAGCCCAACGAACACAGCCCGGAGACCCCTGGGGCAAAAACGGCTTCCGACGAACAATAGGTGCTTGCTGTGGAACACCTACCCCAAGTGGGGGTAGCCAGCTCAACAAAATGCCACACACCCAGGTGTAAGAAACAACATTGCCCAGGCATGGTCTAAGCCCCTCACCTCGTCCCTGTGCTTTGGGGAGCCGGAGGGACACCCGAGGCCCACGGCCCTGAGACCCCTTTGCAAAAAGCCGGCTTCCCACGGAAACAGTTTTCCTGAGGTGCAGACCCTATCCCAAGTGGTTGTGGCAAGGTAAAGCAAATGCCCTCCACTTCTCTGGAAGAAACCACAGTGCCCAGCCATGTTCTAAGCCCTCCCATCCTCCCTGGGCTTCTGGCAGGGGAGTGAAAAGAGAGGAGCAGAGCACTGGGACCCGTTTGACAAAAACCGGCTTCCCACGGGAAAGCCTTTCTCCACGTGCAGACATGCTCCCAGGTGCCTGTGGCAAGGGGAAGGAAATGCCATACACTGACCTGGAAGAGACCACAGGGCCCAGGCACAGTCTGAACCCTTCCCTCAACCCGGCGGTTTTGCTAGCAGGAGATCAAGCCCAACGAACACAGCCCGGAGACCCCTGGGGCAAAAACGGCTTCCGACGAACAATAGGTGCTTGCTGTGGAACACCTATCCCAAGTGGGGGTAGCCAGCTCAACAAATTCCACACACCCAGGTATAAGAAACAACATTGCCCAGGCATGGTCTAAGCCCCTCACCTCGTCCCTGTGCTTTGGGGAGCCGGAGGGACACCCGTGGCCCACGGCCCTGAGACCCCTTTGCAAAAAGCCGGCTTCCCACGGAAACAGTTTTCCTGAGGTGTAGACCCTCTCCCAAGTGGTTGTGGCAAGGTAAAGCCAATGCCCTCCACTTCTCTGGAAGAAACCACAGTGCCCAGCCATGTTCTAAGCCCTCCCATCCTCCCTGGGCTTCTGGCAGCAGGAGTGAAAAGAGAGGAGCAGAGCACTGGGACCCGTTTGACAAAAACTGGCTTCCCACGGGAAAGCCTTTCTCCACGTGCAGACATGCTCCCAGGTGCCTGTGGCAAGGGGAAGGAAATGCCATACACTGACCTGGAAGAGACCACAGGGCCCAGGCACAGTCTGAACCCTTCCCTCAACCCGGCGGTTTTGCTAGCAGGAGTTCAAGCCCAACGAACACAGCCCGGAGACCCCTGGGGCAAAAACGGCTTCCGACGAACAATAGGTGCTTGCTGTGGAACACCTACCCCACGTGGGGGTAGCCAGCTCAACAAAATGCCACACACCCAGGTGTAAGAAACAACATTGCCCAGGCATGGTCTAAGCCCCTCACCTCGTCCCTGTGCTTTGGGGAGCCGGAGGGACACCCGAGGCCCACGGCCCTGAGACCCCTTTGCAAAAAGCCGGCTTCCCACGGAAACAGTTTTCCTGAGGTGCAGACCCTATCCCAAGTGGTTGTGGCAAGGTAAAGCAAATGCCCTCCACTTCTCTGGAAGAAACCACAGTGCCCAGCCATGTTCTAAGCCCTCCCATCCTCCCTGGGCTTCTGGCAGCAGGAGTGAAAAGAGAGGAGCAGAGCACTGGGACCCGTTTGACAAAAACCGGCTTCCCACGGGAAAGCCTTTCTCCACGTGCAGACATGCTCCCAGGTGCCTGTGGCAAGGGGAAGGAAATGCCATACACTGACCTGGAAGAGACCACAGGGCCCAGGCACAGTCTGAACCCTTCCCTCAACCCGGCGGTTTTGCTAGCAGGAGTTCAAGCCCAACGAACACAGCCCGGAGACCCCTGGGGCAAAAACGGCTTCTGACGAACAATAGGTGCTTGCTGTGGAACACCTATCCCAAGTGGGGGTAGCCAGCTCAACAAATTCCACACACCCAGGTATAAGAAACAACATTGCCCAGGCATGGTCTAAGCCCCTCACCTCGTCCCTGTGCTTTGGGGAGCCGGAGGGACACCCGTGGCCCACGGCCCTGAGACCCCTTTGCAAAAAGCCGGCTTCCCACGGAGACAGTTTTCCTGAGGTGTAGACCCTCTCCCAAGTGGTTGTGGCAAGGTAAAGCCAATGCCCTCCACTTCTGTGGAAGAAACCACAGTGCCCAGCCATGTTCTAAGCCCTCCCATCCTCCCTGGGCTTCTGGCAGCAGGAGTGAAAAGAGAGGAGCAGAGCACTGGGACCCGTTTGACAAAAACCGGCTTCCCACGGGAAAGTCTTTCTCCACGTGCAGACATGCTCCCAGGTGCCTGTGGCAAGGGGAAGGAAATGCCATACACTGACCTGGAAGAGACCACAGGGCCCAGGCACAGTCTGAACCCTTCCCTCAACCCGGCGGTTTTGCTAGCAGGAGTTCAAGCCCAACGAACACAGCCCGGAGAGCCCTGGGGCAAAAACGGCTTCTGACGAACAATAGGTGCTTGCTGTGGAACACCTACCCCAAGTGGGGGTAGCCAGCTCAACAAAATGCCACACACCCAGGTGTAAGAAACAACATTGCCCAGGCATGGTCTAAGCCCCTCACCTCGTCCCTGTGCTTTGGGGAGCCGGAAGGACACCCGAGGCCCACGGCCCTGAGACCCCTTTGCAAAAAGCCGGCTTCCCACGGAAACAGTTTTCCTGAGGTGCAGACCCTATCCCAAGTGGTTGTGGCAAGGTAAAGCAAATGCCCTCCACTTCTCTGGAAGAAACCACAGTGCCCAGCCATGTTCTAAGCCCTCCCATTCTCCCTGGGCTTCTGGCAGCAGGAGTGAAAAGAGAGGAGCAGAGCACTGGGACCCGTTTGACAAAAACCGGCTTCCCAGGGGAAAGTCTTTCTCCACGTGCAGACATGCTCCCAGGTGCCTGTGGCAAGGGGAAGGAAATGCCATACACTGACCTGGAAGAGACCACAGGGCCCAGGCACAGTCTGAACCCTTCCCTCAACCCGGCGGTTTTGCTAGCAGGAGTTCAAGCCCAACGAACACAGCCCGGAGACCCCTGGGGCAAAAACGGCTTCCGACGAACAATAGGTGCTTGCTGTGGAACACCTACCCCAAGTGGGGGTAGCCAGCTCAACAAAATGCCACACACCCAGGTGTAAGAAACAACATTGCCCAGGCATGGTCTAAGCCCCTCACCTCGTCCCTGTGCTTTGGGGAGCCGGAGGGACACCCGAGGCCCACGGCCCTGAGACCCCTTTGCAAAAAGCCGGCTTCCCACGGAAACAGTTTTCCTGAGGTGCAGACCCTATCCCAAGTGGTTGTGGCAAGGTAAAGCAAATGCCCTCCACTTCTGTGGAAGAAACCACAGTGCCCAGCCATGTTCTAAGCCCTCCCATCCTCCCTGGGCTTCTGGCAGGGGAGTGAAAAGAGAGGAGCAGAGCACTGGGACCCGTTTGACAAAAACCGGCTTCCCACGGGAAAGCCTTTCTCCACGTGCAGACATGCTCCCAGGTGCCTGTGGCAAGGGGAAGGAAATGCCATACACTGACCTGGAAGAGACCACAGGGCCCAGGCACAGTCTGAACCCTTCCCTCAACCCGGCGGTTTTGCTAGCAGGAGATCAAGCCCAACGAACACAGCCCGGAGACCCCTGGGGCAAAAACGGCTTCCGACGAACAATAGGTGCTTGCTGTGGAACACCTATCCCAAGTGGGGGTAGCCAGCTCAACAAATTCCACACACCCAGGTATAAGAAACAACATTGCCCAGGCATGGTCTAAGCCCCTCACCTCGTCCCTGTGCTTTGGGGAGCCGGAGGGACACCCGAGGCCCACGGCCCTGAGACCCCTTTGCAAAAAGCCGGCTTCCCACGGAGACAGTTTTCCTGAGGTGTAGACCCTCTCCCAAGTGGTTGTGGCAAGGTAAAGCCAATGCCCTCCACTTCTCTGGAAGAAACCACAGTGCCCAGCCATGTTCTAAGCCCTCCCATCCTCCCTGGGCTTCTGGCAGCAGGAGTGAAAAGAGAGGAGCAGAGCACTGGGACCCGTTTGACAAAAACTGGCTTCCCACGGGAAAGCCTTTCTCCACGTGCAGACATGCTCCCAGGTGCCTGTGGCAAGGGGAAGGAAATGCCATACACTGACCTGGAAGAGACCACAGGGCCCAGGCACAGTCTGAACCCTTCCCTCAACCCGGCGGTTTTGCTAGCAGGAGTTCAAGCCCAACGAACACAGCCCGGAGACCCCTGGGGCAAAAACGGCTTCCGACGAACAATAGGTGCTTGCTGTGGAACACCTACCCCACGTGGGGGTAGCCAGCTCAACAAAATGCCACACACCCAGGTGTAAGAAACAACATTGCCCAGGCATGGTCTAAGCCCCTCACCTCGTCCCTGTGCTTTGGGGAGCCGGAGGGACACCCGAGGCCCACGGCCCTGAGACCCCTTTGCAAAAAGCCGGCTTCCCACGGAAACAGTTTTCCTGAGGTGCAGACCCTATCCCAAGTGGTTGTGGCAAGGTAAAGCAAATGCCCTCCACTTCTGTGGAAGAAACCACAGTGCCCAGCCATGTTCTAAGCCCTCCCATCCTCCCTGGGCTTCTGGCAGGGGAGTGAAAAGAGAGGAGCAGAGCACTGGGACCCGTTTGACAAAAACCGGCTTCCCACGGGAAAGCCTTTCTCCACGTGCAGACATGCTCCCAGGTGCCTGTGGCAAGGGGAAGGAAATGCCATACACTGACCTGGAAGAGACCACAGGGCCCAGGCACAGTCTGAACCCTTCCCTCAACCCGGCGGTTTTGCTAGCAGGAGATCAAGCCCAACGAACACAGCCCGGAGACCCCTGGGGCAAAAACGGCTTCCGACGAACAATAGGTGCTTGCTGTGGAACACCTATCCCAAGTGGGGGTAGCCAGCTCAACAAATTCCACACACCCAGGTATAAGAAACAACATTGCCCAGGCATGGTCTAAGCCCCTCACCTCGTCCCTGTGCTTTGGGGAGCCGGAGGGACACCCGAGGCCCACGGCCCTGAGACCCCTTTGCAAAAAGCCGGCTTCCCACGGAGACAGTTTTCCTGAGGTGTAGACCCTCTCCCAAGTGGTTGTGGCAAGGTAAAGCCAATGCCCTCCACTTCTCTGGAAGAAACCACAGTGCCCAGCCATGTTCTAAGCCCTCCCATCCTCCCTGGGCTTCTGGCAGCAGGAGTGAAAAGAGAGGAGCAGAGCACTGGGACCCGTTTGACAAAAACTGGCTTCCCACGGGAAAGCCTTTCTCCACGTGCAGACATGCTCCCAGGTGCCTGTGGCAAGGGGAAGGAAATGCCATACACTGACCTGGAAGAGACCACAGGGCCCAGGCACAGTCTGAACCCTTCCCTCAACCCGGCGGTTTTGCTAGCAGGAGTTCAAGCCCAACGAACACAGCCCGGAGACCCCTGGGGCAAAAACGGCTTCCGACGAACAATAGGTGCTTGCTGTGGAACACCTACCCCACGTGGGGGTAGCCAGCTCAACAAAATGCCACACACCCAGGTGTAAGAAACAACATTGCCCAGGCATGGTCTAAGCCCCTCACCTCGTCCCTGTGCTTTGGGGAGCCGGAGGGACACCCGAGGCCCACGGCCCTGAGACCCCTTTGCAAAAAGCCGGCTTCCCACGGAAACAGTTTTCCTGAGGTGCAGACCCTATCCCAAGTGGTTGTGGCAAGGTAAAGCAAATGCCCTCCACTTCTCTGGAAGAAACCACAGTGCCCAGCCATGTTCTAAGCCCTCCCATCCTCCCTGGGCTTCTGGCAGCAGGAGTGAAAAGAGAGGAGCAGAGCACTGGGACCCGTTTGACAAAAACCGGCTTCCCACGGGAAAGCCTTTCTCCACGTGCAGACATGCTCCCAGGTGCCTGTGGCAAGGGGAAGGAAATGCCATACACTGACCTGGAAGAGACCACAGGGCCCAGGCACAGTCTGAACCCTTCCCTCAACCCGGCGGTTTTGCTAGCAGGAGTTCAAGCCCAACGAACACAGCCCGGAGACCCCTGGGGCAAAAACGGCTTCTGACGAACAATAGGTGCTTGCTGTGGAACACCTATCCCAAGTGGGGGTAGCCAGCTCAACAAATTCCACACACCCAGGTATAAGAAACAACATTGCCCAGGCATGGTCTAAGCCCCTCACCTCGTCCCTGTGCTTTGGGGAGCCGGAGGGACACCCGTGGCCCACGGCCCTGAGACCCCTTTGCAAAAAGCCGGCTTCCCACGGAGACAGTTTTCCTGAGGTGTAGACCCTCTCCCAAGTGGTTGTGGCAAGGTAAAGCCAATGCCCTCCACTTCTGTGGAAGAAACCACAGTGCCCAGCCATGTTCTAAGCCCTCCCATCCTCCCTGGGCTTCTGGCAGCAGGAGTGAAAAGAGAGGAGCAGAGCACTGGGACCCGTTTGACAAAAACCGGCTTCCCACGGGAAAGTCTTTCTCCACGTGCAGACATGCTCCCAGGTGCCTGTGGCAAGGGGAAGGAAATGCCATACACTGACCTGGAAGAGACCACAGGGCCCAGGCACAGTCTGAACCCTTCCCTCAACCCGGCGGTTTTGCTAGCAGGAGTTCAAGCCCAACGAACACAGCCCGGAGAGCCCTGGGGCAAAAACGGCTTCTGACGAACAATAGGTGCTTGCTGTGGAACACCTACCCCAAGTGGGGGTAGCCAGCTCAACAAAATGCCACACACCCAGGTGTAAGAAACAACATTGCCCAGGCATGGTCTAAGCCCCTCACCTCGTCCCTGTGCTTTGGGGAGCCGGAAGGACACCCGAGGCCCACGGCCCTGAGACCCCTTTGCAAAAAGCCGGCTTCCCACGGAAACAGTTTTCCTGAGGTGCAGACCCTATCCCAAGTGGTTGTGGCAAGGTAAAGCAAATGCCCTCCACTTCTCTGGAAGAAACCACAGTGCCCAGCCATGTTCTAAGCCCTCCCATTCTCCCTGGGCTTCTGGCAGCAGGAGTGAATAGAGAGGAGCAGAGCACTGGGACCCGTTTGACAAAAACCGGCTTCCCACGGGAAAGTCTTTCTCCACGTGCAGACATGCTCCCAGGTGCCTGTGGCAAGGGGAAGGAAATGCCATACACTGACCTGGAAGAGACCACAGGGCCCAGGCACAGTCTGAACCCTTCCCTCAACCCGGCGGTTTTGCTAGCAGGAGCACAACCCCAACGAACACAGCCCGGAGACTCCTGGGGCAAAAACGGCTTCCGACGAACAATAGGGGCTTGCTGTGGAACACCTATCCTAAGTGGGGGTAGGCAGCTCAACAAAATGCCACACACC